>NC_069142.1:17188271-17488271 GCF_943734755.1 Anopheles moucheti
GATTTAAGCTGCAACGCTAAAAAGAAGCATAAATACAGCCGGGTATAAAAGGATGCGTCGGGTTGTTGTGTTGTGGTCCGTACAAACATACCTTGTACCCAACGGGTTTGTAGACGTTTACTCACTGGCTCGCGATAAATGAATAAACGCTCGTATGGAGAAGAGTTGTGATCAGATGTACACTGAAACACTGGTCCGATTTTGGAATAGTTTCACTACTTGTAGAACTTCTTTTGATAATGGCAAGAAAATACAATACATTGTTAAGTTTGAAATGATTTGCTTTGATTTAGGCTGCATGCTGATATTGTTTTGATTCTGTTCGCAGCCTGAATAAAGAGGATAGCATGATGGAACTCACGAACCTCTCTTTTCGTCGATGTGTCACTTTTTGAAACCGTTCATGAAAGCACCGTTAAACCTGCGCAATGTGCCATTTAATTGCGTTGCAATTTTGCAAAGTGTGTTTTTTAAGTTAAATATATAAGAGCAGCCTCGCAGGCTCGCGGTAAAATATTACAATAAATTATTCGAACCTAGTATTCACATCTGTTGCATGTGTATCGTTAATAATTATAATTATTGAGTAATTGATAATTGAATCCATAATTATTGCGAGCAACAAGACTGATTGTTCCGATACGACACCATAACTATCTGGCTAGTCGATCAATCCTTTATCTTCCTTCTATCTTAGAGTACGCAAGCATTGTTTGGTACCCTTCAACACATATCTGAAGCCAGGGCATCGAAACAATTCTACGTAAGGCTACGTGATTTGCCATCATACTTCTTCCCTAGAGAGCCAACGATTCACGCCCAACTTATGCCTCACGTTGCCTGCATTTGGGACTCCAGCCACTGGAAGTACGACGGCTCAGTGTATGTTTGTTGCTGGTCTGATCGGTAACGAAATTGACGCAATAAAGTTTTCTTAGTTTTATCAATGTTTTGCACCCTAGACGACTAAGGCTAAGACAGCGGGAAATAATCCGGACTACTCGCTACAGGACTATTTTTGGTCAAGCTGATCCCATATAAGTAGTGTGCACTGTCTTTGACAATTATTATAACTCCGATACGAATTCGGTATGTCTTAATCTGCGTTTCGTTAGCGTCTACGTATGCGTCCATCAGTGTCCATCAGATAATTAGACTCTATTATGTATATATTCATTAACCGTAACGGTTGCTACCCATACGACATTGGTGTATTAGTTAAAATCGATCGAACGAAAATCATTTGATCTTTGGCTATATTTTCTCACGCTCATTATAATCCAAGCTGCCAAAAGTCCTGCTTCATTTGATCTAGCCTTTGGACATTACAAACCACGTGTGGCACGTGGGGCAGGCATCCTTCCTGATCATTCGCAGCCATTGAATGATATTCTTAAGGGTTTATTTGTTTAAGCCGACCTCAGCAACTCATGCTCTGATATCACCGATAACACCTTCCTACAGAATAAACCTACAAGTTAAGTTTAATAATAAGGTATTGTTGCACCTAGTAGCTTCTGTAGACTGTCATTAGAAGCTTTTTTGAATCAATGCTTCTTGTATCGTTTGGTTTTACAATTGGAAGTAACCTCGCCCTTTACCAGTCTGCATCAATGTTAATGACAATGTTATTGATCAAGCTTTCGGTGCTTTATGTGCCTTAGCTTTAGCACATGTGTTTGTGTTTTTGAGGAAAGGAATGATTGAGATTTTATTTTAATTTTTTAAATGAACGATTAGATACTCTTCACTATGCAAAGCTTCGTGTTCAGAAGGATACACCAGCACAAAGCCAAAACCTGATTTATTTTCATTCGTGTAATACGGTATAATTTTATTCTTTACTTTCTAAACCAAACCATTGTTAGCCTGATTTAATAAATTGTCCATAATGATTCCTACAAAGGAAACATAGTAGCAAGGAGCAAGCACTCTCCTTTTACGTGGCAAAATTAAGTCTAGTAAGTCAACCACATGCTTTACCCTGAAACGTGTTAGAACACTTGTTCGAAGAAAGAAACAGCCATGCACGAGCACCAAAACTCAAAACTTTTAAACAAAATTATCAAGAAATTGGTTGCACTTAAAAAAATGAAATTGTACTACAAGCTACCACGAGGAGTTAGAGATGCGCATAATGTAGCTGGATTTGGACGTACATGGGCTGTTTTTATATATCCCTTCTGTGTAATGTGTTCAAATGAGTAAAACATCATCATCAACAAGTTATCATCATTGATGATGAGGGGATGTAAGGAAGGAGAGGATAGACCTAACAGTCCTTAAGTCAACGCGCGAGCAAGTGGACGTTACCAATAGTGTCGTGGCTATATAGTGCCGTGCATTTTTGTGAATCTTAATATTAGCTACCGTTAAAAATAATGTACGGACAATCCAGACATTAAACATAAAGGCAACACAACGTAGACAATGAAGGACGTTGCCATTGCTAGGCAATGGTAAAACATCGTGAAAGCAGTGATCAATTCATCGGTAGATAGACTAAACGGTGGCGGGTGGCCTTGAGCAAAATTTTGACTTTCTCCACTAAGCGAGCTAACGAAACGTGGGAGTTTTTACGCTATGGATGTACATCATCATGGATTAGCCACAGAACTTTACATTTTAATGATTTTCCATTCCCGGAGCTCCCTGCTGCCTAGTGGACAATCCATCATAGCTTAGCCTTTGGTAGCTATCATATTATGTACATTCAACATTAGACGACATCAGTCGAATTGTATCAGGTCCTTCGTAAACAGACGGTCCAACTACTTCAAAGGTTTTGCTCGAACGACAGGCATCTTACCGAAATCAAGAAGCTTCACATGGTTGGACATTTCGGATTCGTCAGATTAAGCTGACCAGGCATCTAGATTATCTTTTTCCATCTAGTGTCAAACAGAAGCCTTGCACTGGTTACCCGGCAACAGCTGTGGCCGTAAATTGCAACAGAATTCAAAGATGAAGATCGAGGCCGTTTCGTTCTCCCTGTATGGTGAAGCAATGGTCCAAACAAGTAAGAAATAATTTTATAAAATATACTCGGAAATCCTTTACGTCGAACTAGCAGTATCATACCAGCATATTCAGGTGCACACATTCTTTTGGAATGAACACTCTGAAGCGCAAGACAAAAAACCTTTAAGACAATTACCACGAACAACCACGCCACGAAATACTCCGCGTTCTCTTCTATTGCATAATGATTTTATGCATTCCATTATCTTCCATAGTAACCTTCCGCATCCCCAGGGCTTTTAAATCCGCACAGGACCTCCAACGAACTAAAGCTATGGTTGCGAACTATCGATACACTATCCCATCCAGACTCTTGTCCCCCAGAACAGCAGGAACAGACTATTCGACTACATGATACAATACAAGTAGAGAACATCCAAGTTGGATCGGTAGCGAGACAGCCACCCTCCCAAACCATATCGCGATACCGGACGAAGAATCAATGTGTAATCCTCCACTCCATTATGGACCTACATGTCATCGAAATGGTGATAAAGCCGGACGATAAATTACTGTTTAAACGATAAACTTTAAATAATTCATTAAACATGCCTGTGCAATATTATATGCACTACGTTAATCCACGGTAAGGCGGTTTTGAACGTAACTTACCTGATAGAATTCATGAAACCCATTAGGCAAACACATAAAAGAGAGAAAACAATCAGTGTCGCAAGTTAAAACGCTTGCAAACATACCTACATGGAATGTATTGACGGAATAATGGAAGAAAAATAATTTTTAAACCATCGTTTATGACGGCAAACATGCCAGAAATATATTTAAAATCAAACAAAAATGTTATTTTTACAGTGCGCAACTCTTTCCGGACTGTGTATTTAATGTTAATTAATAAAAAACAACGCACCCGCATCAGCATCGGTGCATGCGCAACGCGAAAAATAGTTTATTCAAATAATGCAATCCGAACCGTGCACCGATCGCTTGACCGCAACCGCCATTTCGAACGGGAATAAAAAAAAAGCAGAACGCAACCGCCTAAAATACGTACGCAGTCTCCGTGAATTATCCCCCGAAATTTGAGCAGAGAGAAGGCTCCCTAGTTCACTCAAACCGCACAAAATGGTCACTCGTGAGTGGGGGGGGTCGTTATTCAGACTCTAGCCCGACAATTTTATCGACAATTGGTATCGCGAACGCTCTGTATCGATCGAAATCGTTTCGACAGGCTGAAGGGCTATCGAAAGCCAGTGAACGTTTGCGCTAAAAGCTTTCACTTGTGAATTTGAAGCATTTTAGCATTAAATAGAGCATTATTAATCAAATTTATCAATGTAGAAAGGTAGGTTATTAATAACCTTATATATATTTCTTAGAAATATTTTAAAAATATTAAAAAAAATAATTATAAAAAAATAAACATTTTCCATTCAAAAACAAAACGAAAATTAAGGCGGCCCGGTGGTCTATTGGTACTGGTGTCCGGTTCAAATTCCATCCGGACCAAACTCCTGTAGCAAGGACTGACTATCCCGCTACGTGGTAAAAATAAGTCGATATGGCCAGTTCGCTCTAACGAGGAAAAAAATAATTAAATAAAAAATTTATTAAATATTTTTTTATTTCATTTCAACCTATACCACCGAGCCGGTGTATTGGTACTGGCGCCGACCGCTGACACGACAAGGACCGGTTCGAATCCCATCCGGACCAAACCCCCGTAGCAAGGACTGACTATTCAGCTACGTGGTAAAAATAAGTCGATACGGCCAGGCCGTTCTAACGAAAAAAAACCTATACAGCATGGTGGGTTATTCAGGTTCAGAAAAGGAAGAAAGGCTAAAAGACGGCCAAATGACAGGAACTGTTTCTACGATCATTTTTTTTGTAACAATCAATAATGAATTATTGCTTTGTGATGACCAGAACTTCCTAGATTCTGAGGCATCGAGGGAGAATAATATTAAACCCTTTGACCGTTGTTTGCTAAATTTTAATAATCACTTCTATAACTGGTGCTCATTTATGTGGAGAACTTATTTCCATCTTGAAAAGTCCGTTACTAGATACTCAAAAACATCAAAAATAAATTAATCCAATAAATTTTATATAAATCATACGAAAAGGTTTAGTCAGTTCTAGCCAGTATGACAACCGCTCAATCAACTAACGCTCTCTAGTGCACGACCATACACAAGAACCGTTACAAGACACACAAGACAAGAGACCAGGCACAAGACTTTCTCGAGTAGTGATATTTAAGAATATTTGTTTTGTCCGAGACTTTCGGGGTTTAACGGTTTAACATAATTTTGGTTGACTATCATAGGACAGTTCAAGACAGGACGAGAACAATACGTTTTTTGTCGGGTAGGACTAAACAAGACGGACTGGTGACCAGGTCATGTCAGCAAAACTAAGAGTGTACCAAGAAAAATATGTCTAACAACACAAACTGACGAACATCTGGAAGAGCGTTATCTAGTACGAAACACACCAATCCAACAAAAATTGCCAGGTTTATATGAAAGGATGAGAACAATGCAGCCTTTGTGTGTAGGTACGCCCAGACAAAAAACCAAGGGGAACAAGACTAGGCCAAAAATGTGGGCGATGGAGAACAATTAGTCTGAGATACAATGACAAACAAGTTCGAGACCTAAGGGGGGGGGGGGGGGGGGGAAGGATAGGAATAAGAATAGGGATACAGGGAATGTTTGAAAGAAATTTACGAAAAAATAGTGCACAAGCGAAACACATACACACATCCAGTGTACGGGAACGGTTTTATTTTAAAATCGCCAGCGCATGACTGTATCAAACATCAGTATCGTTCGAACTCAGACGAGGAAGGAACTCTGAAGATCTGCTGGAACTCGTAAACGGTTAAGAAGAACGTAACAGTTAAATTAAGTGAATACAGTTTTAGTTCAATCGTCAATCATGGAAAAAGTCGAAAACGCTACGTCTCGTATAACGAAGGAACAAATTGAACGGTTGGTGCAAATCATGGAGAAAAACCCTGATGCTGCCAAGGGAATTTGTACCAATCCCACGGCATTCTGGGGTGAAGTTAGTTTGGAACTCAACAGTCTGGGTCCTTCAAAGGATAGTCATTCTTGGAAGAAGGTACGCATTGCATGCAATCTGCATATGATATGTGTGTTTAATTGTATGTATCTTTTGTGTTTTCTTAGACATGGACTGACAAGAAATCGAACGTCAAGAAGAAGTTCTCTCTAATGCGAAGCGAGCAGAAAAAAACCGGAGGTGGTATTCCACTGGCTATAAGATTAAACAATATCGAGGAGCGTATCTTAAATGTCACAAATATAAAGGCCAATGTGGAAGGAGCAAAAGACACTATTTGTGTAGGAATACCTGAGTGCAGTAGCGACCAACAGGAAAAAACTATCGCTGATCCATGTGGAATATCCAGGCAAGCCGAGCCAGCATACGCAATAGATCGGTTGGACCAAGAAGCAACTGCTTCGAAAGCTACAACATCATCGATACGGCAACATCAGCGAAAACAAGAAAATTTTAATCCAAAACAACCCGATATCTACCAACAGACTCTGATAGAGCAAAATGAATCTATTGCTAATTCGTTGACTGAAATTGTGTCCTTGATGAAAATATCCGTGGAAGCAACTAGCAATTTTCAAAAGGAACTTTTGGAATGCATGAAACAAAGAAATAAGGATTAATCTACGAAACAATAGTTCAACAGTTACTTGTATTGACTAACGTAGTATTTCAAGTGACAAAAGAAAAGGTTATTAAATTGAAAGTTTTTATCATTGGTAGATTGGCCTGGTTTTATATCATTGAATTGAATTTATATCGAATAAATGTTACTATCAATACATATTCGCAGATTAAACTTCTGGAATTCTGTTAAGAATACAAATGTTATGCAAAGCGCAACAAACATTTACCATTCGTACAACTTTAGTTGGAGAATAGCGCAATTGTCTTTCGCCGTTAAGACATCTGAATTTTGCTTTTAGCATGCCAATAGTTTTTTCAATAACTACACGTGCCTGAGCATGCTTGGTATTAAATTCTGCTTCTTGACTTCCAGGAAGAGCATTCGCGAAAGGTTTCACAAGCCATGGTTTGGTCGGATATGCAGAATCTCCTAGAATGCGAAATGAAAAATCTATAAGTTTAACTCAAACAATACATACTGGTTTAATTTATTTTTTGTTATACTAACCTAACAGCCTAAACACTCTTTCACCATTCCTCCATTTGTTTTCAAAATATTCTATTGCTGGACTGGAGTCGAATATGAATGCGTCGTGGTTCGACCCACTGAATCTGGCATTTACATATCGAATGATGTTTCGGTGGTCACATATCTATAATAAACATTGTAATTATTCAATGTTAATTCAACTAAATTTTAAAAAAATGCTTACCAATAATGCATTCATGCTGTAAAAACCTTTCCGGTTGTAATACATTACTGGATTTTCATGTGGAGCTGTTATTCGGATATGCGTTCCATCTATTGCCAATACAGCTCCAGGAATGCCCGATTTTTCGTAAAAAAATCTACGTGCATCAGCTTGTTCTTCTTCTGTCATTTCCAGTGTAATAACGTGCTTAAGTGTATTTTCTAGAGCACACAACGTTTCTTCGAAGATTTCACTAAATGTGGATTGTCCAATCGGCACTGTGAAATCATTTCCAACACCCCGCTGGTATGAACCTTGTGCCAAGAATTTTAAAGATGCTGCCAGCTTTTGCTTAGCAGTCAATCCTCGATTATGTTTGGGACTTATTATAGGTGTAATTTTTCGAAGAATATCTATAAATAACTGCTTAGAAATTCTGAAGTTGTTCCTAAAACTACAAAAACAAACTAGTACAATACGGCTAGATGATGGTTATGCAGCGTACTTACGCGGAATCATCTAAACTCATAGGGTCCAATTTCTTTCGCAAGTTTCGACGATAATTCTTCAATTCAACAGCTGGTTGACTATTTTCAGCTTCCGATAGCAAAATTGAAGCAATCATTCTTTAAATTCGATGTATTTATAGTGGAGATAATAGAAACTGCACCTTGAACAAGCTTTTCACAACGTAAACAAACATCAATTTGACAGGTAGCAAACTGCTCGACTAGTCGATCCCATGTATTTTCTCGATCGAAATCGAAAACCCGTATGCGATAGCGATTTCGAGTCGATTTCGATTTCGATCGACAATGTTGCTTCGATCGAAATCGAATCGAGTATTCTTATGCGATTCCACCAAATGTCTTCTTCATCAATTTTGCCACCGGTTGCCCTATAGGCGCGCACTGTCTTGTCCATTTCTAAGAAATGATCACGAAGTGATCCACTTTCGTGTTTCAAAGCAAACAACTTTTTCTTGAAATGCATTCTGGATGCTATACTTTTCCTTTCATATATGCTCAAAAGTGTGTCCCACATTTCTTTCGAGGTTTATTTGTCGCGAACATATTCCAATTGCGAGTCACTTATGCGTTGTATGATCAGAAGTTTGCACTTTTTCTCATTTTTGCTAATCTCACTTCCTTCTTTTCGATCGTTCAACACACAATCCATAAGTCCTTTCTCTTCCAGAAGGACCAGCATACGGTATTTCCAGGAATTAAAGTTTGTGCCATCCATCAACGGCATCAATAAAACTTTTTCTTCTTCCATTTTTAACATTACCAGATTTAACTGCACTTTCCGTTAAACACTTTATACTTAAGCCGGAATTACGATTCGCAGTATCAGTTTAGTTCCAGTACTCACTGCGCCTTCCGTTAGACACTTTATGACAAAGCCGGAATTTCGATTCGCAGTATCGGTTTCACTGTGTTAGAACAAGCCTGGGCCCATAACCTATTATGTTGACGCAATAAAACAACACTACCGATTTGGTTGACTGGCAACGCTAAACTAAACCATTTATTTAAGTTCCAGATATATATATACAGATCAAATGTCACATTGACATATTCCAAGGTTATTATAAGAAAGATGGTGATTGAATTGATATTCTATTATCCGTAGAGTTGTCAACCAAATTTACACACGTAAGTTGGCAACCGGCATACCCGGGTATTCCATACGTTTTGACGTATACAATCAACGGTTTTCGTAGGTAAACAATGCTTCCTATACATTTATATTCTTGCAAATCTGTGAAAATCGGAACGTTAAATGAATATAGAACTATAATGCAATATTATATACATTTTTTTATATCACACATATTATAATATAAAAAAGAAACAAGTAATAGGAAATGCGTTGTATTACAATCCATTGTTTACATTTTCGCTAATTCAGCATTGTCTTTATACTTTTAATTTTATGTAATGTAATTATTTACAATTTATTCATTTATTCTAGACTTTTTGTTGCTTGTGTGTATCTAAAATCTATTTCATTCATTAATTATGTTGTTCTATGTTATGATTAACCTAACGATCCATTTCAAATTTAAAATCGATTGAATTTGAAGAAGAAGAAGAGAAACGTCATTCTCCATACAAAATGTATGGAATACCCGGGTATGCTGGTTGCCAACTTACGTAGTAAAGTTTAAAATAAATCAAAATAAAATACATACTGCTTGTTGAAAATTACAATTTATGCACCAAAAAATCGGAAATAAAAAGTTGGGAGGCTACAGAAATTTTCAGGTCAATACAAGCAATGAATCAAAAGTAATTGCAGTTTAAAGTTGAAAAAATACCCGGGTATCCGGTTGCCTACTTGAAGGTTATTGTAAATGGTTTTCAAAGGGATATGATGATATGCTGCAAAGTGAACCATATTGTTGAACGTCTTTAAAAATATGCAATAGATTGTGTACGTTGCTCGATACAAACTCTGGGCCATATATATTGGCATATTGCTGAACATAAAGTTAGAACAAGGTGCTCGCTAATGGCCAATGCGCTTTGTAAATTTCAGTTGAAAACATTGTAATGCTACAAAATAACAGCATAAAGTGTTGGTATTTTTCCTCATCCATTATGTCTTTGAGGAATATTATGAACCTTTCCAGTGTTTATATTCACGAAGAGATCGGAACTTTCTATGTATCTCAGAAGGTAGTTTTATGTTTTATGTCAACATTGCAGACGCATTATTAATTTGTATGGGAGTTAGTTTTTTAATACTAAATCTTCCTTCCATTAGGCTGACTACTGTTCGTTTGCTCATTCCTAAATCTAATAAATGTAATGCATCTGCAACAATTACTTGCTTCACCATATCGAAGTTTGCAATGAGAGGATTTAATGTTATTTTTTAAGAACGTTTCATTAACAGCAGCTACATGGATTTGATTGGAATCCATAAAATTGAAAAGTTCATTACTTTTGCTTGCAATGCCATTGGCATTCCAATACAATACTTTTACATTATCTTCAGTTGACAATTGAGAAGCAATATTTAGCTGTTATCTGCACGATGACAGATATCAAATCTTTTTTGTTGCGGCATTCACTTAATTGGGTGAATACGTCTTCTACTATCTGACCTATTTCGTTCAGATTTATGTTTATATCCGGTTTAGGAGTGCTTTTATTGGAGTTAAACGCACTAATGTAGTTTAACGGGTGTCTTACCGGCTTAGGAGTGTTGGGTAAGGATGGGAAATTATTCTCATTCATTTTGAATTCTTTATCTTTCTTTATCGTCTGTTTAGCATTTACTATATTCATACGAGTTGGACAACCCTGGAAACTGGCAGTGTGGTGGTCTCCGCAGTTTGCACAGCGTAACTTAGCTTGCGCTATTCCCATCTGGACTGGTGGCTGACTGGCTAAGCGGGCAATTTTTAGACGTGTGCGTCCCAGCACATTTTACACACACTGGTGATCGATAGCAATAGGCATCACCGTGCCCGTAATGTTGGCAATTTTTACACTGCATCGGTCCGCTGGATGATTTGAAGTGTTCGAAATAAACACGATGATGATTCACTGCACGAATGTTTTTGAGTTCGTTGAAGGTTATAGAACCCTTTGCGAAATGTAGGAGATACAGCATCTGGTCGTCAAATTTTTTCTTTTTGATGTGAAGCTTTTTAATTGAAACAGGCTTCACTTTTACTTCTTTAAGTGCTGCTTTTATTTCTTCCTCGGGATAGTCTGGCAGGCCAAAGAGCACTATTTTTGTCGTTTTTTCCTCTTCCAGTTGATGTGTGTAGAAGTGTGTATGTGTTTTTGTGAGCTCATTTACTATTTTACGGAAATCTATAGCGTTTGTTGAATGCACTACGATACCTTTTCTCGTAGCGTTAGTGGTGTAGTGTACTACACCAGCTGACGTTATTTTTCAGTGTACATCACCTACTGATGTATCGGTAACGACGATTGGTGGTATTCTTTCAGCTTTTGGTGCAGCTTGTCTTGTGGTGGTCGAGGAAAGCGGAAACTCATCGTTGTCGCTCAAGAGCTCATAAGTATTGCTAGTAGCAATCGACAGGTTACTGCTACTTAATTTGTTCAAGGCTTTTGGAGGCCCGCATTGTCGTTTTTTTCCTCGGTCCATTTCGGTGGACCGGGATTGTGGATCGGGAACAACGCCTTGTATAATAACCGAATCCACAACCGATCACCTAGCAGTAATTTTTGAAATTTCCATATCTAACCTAAATATTCATTGTAACAATGGTACCCCAAACTACTCCCTCGCCAACTGGGCTGGTTATCAAAAATATATTTCCAAAAATATTTATGCGCAAAACTTGGACCTATCAAAAATAACAAATGAAAATCAAATCAATATTATGATAGCGTACTTTTCAAAACTACTTGCATCGCTCACAGCAAATTCATTCCACTGACTAAGCGTGACCAGTATCAACTTATTATACCAGCTAATACTCTTAACAAAATCTAATAGAGAAATCTACTAAGACAAAGATGGCAAAGAAATAGATGGAATACGCTATTAAAAACAAGGTGTAACAAGACAAGAGAAATAAAACAAGAAATATCGTTAGCCAGAAACAACGCATGGTCGAATAACCTCGAAAATATAAACAAATCACCAGACAATATAAGGATATGGAGATTTGTTAAATTAATGAAAGGTGATCGGGGAAGTATACCCCCATTAAAACTAAATGGAGTGTCACTGCTAACCAATCGTGAAAAATGCAATGCTCTGAAAAATCACTTTGAAAATGCAAAAAAAACCACGTTAACATCAAAAAGTCCCAAAGAATCTATTGTAAGGGAAACAGTCGATAAATTTTACAACTTTCATTCACAGTCAAGTAACCTAGATGTAAAGCTTATCAAACCGAAACGACTCATCAAACTTGTTAACAAACTCAAATCAAGGAAATCAGTGGGTATTGATAACATTAATAACATATGCTTAAAAAAGTTACCTAAATAGGCAATAGTTTATGTTTCATTTATTTTAAATGCATGTATTAAACTTAAATATTTTCCAGTGGATTGGGCTAAAGCTAAAATAATACCAATCCCTAAACCTATCAAAGATGCAAAACGACCCAAAAAACTATAGACCAATAAGCCTACTAAGTTGTTTAGGTAATCTATTTGAAAAAAATATTGCAGAAGATATAAAAAAACACATGATTCCCTGATTCATGAACATATAAAAAATCACATGAATCCACAATATTCTACCAAACTATCAATTCGGGTTCCAAACTAGGCTGCTCACTACCCACCTACTAAATAGACTTGTTAACACAATTAAAAGGCAGAGAGAAATGAAAAAGTCAACTGGACTAGTTTTACTAGACTTGGAAAAAGCATTCGACACAGTCTGGCATGAGGGGTTGTTGTTCAAACTAATATCATTTAATTTCCCCCCTGCCCCCCCCTCAGCCATATACAATTAATATCATCCTTTTTGAAAAGATCATGTTCTGTTTTCATAAACAATCATTCCTCCGTTCCATTTAATCCACCTGCAGGCCTTCCGCAGGGAAGTGTACTGTCGCCTATACTGTTTAATATATTTATATCTGACTTAACAAAAATGAAAGCTGTCAAAAACTATGCATTTGCTGATGATTTTGCCATAGGTTCTTCGGCCAAGTTTCCCAAAACAATAATAAAACATCTTAACAAGGGACTATCGGAATACTCAAAGTATTGTAAAGACTGGAAACTTAAAATCAACGAAAATAAAACCGAAGCGATTTATTTTTCACGCTGCACTACCCAAAGAAAACTCCCGATCGGCAAAGTAAAAATAAAAAATCAAGAAGTCGAACGGCAAAAAAAAGTAAAATATTTAGGGGTAGTACTAGATAAACGACTAACCTTTAAAAACCACATTGAAAGCAGAATACAAAATGCCATAAAGGCCTCAAGATCCTTGTACTGCTTCACAAATAGAAAATCTAAACTGAATTTAAAAAATAAGCTCCTTCTCTACAAATCTATTCTTCGACCAATATTGCTACACGCGTTCCCCGTTTGGGCAGACAGCGCTAAAACGCATTTGAAAAGGTTACAAGTGTTTCAAAATAAATTAATAAAACAAATACTAAACTTACCCTTCTGGCATAGCACTAATGACATACACAAAAGAACTAATATGATGAGAATTATAATACACGCAGAATTTCTATTGGATAAATATAAATCAAATTGCGCGACTAGCCGACGCCGAGTAGTAAATAACCTGTACAAATGTAAATAGAATAAGTTAAGCGCCCAAGAATTAAGTTTAGTATTAGGCCTTTAGGTTACATTCCTTCCTCATAACAAATTATAATAAGATTTAGTTATAAGCTAGTCAATGTGACCAGGGTTTTTTTTCTGAGTTTTCCCTGCGGTATTGAAATTCAAAAGATAAGCGTAAAGCTGGTACATGACATGTCATGAAGTATAGTTAGTTAAAACCAATATATTGTGCAAAGGAAAAGCCCAAACCAATATTGAAATCTAAAACTGAATTTGTAATTCCTAACATGCAACATGTAATTCATGTAATGTAATTGTAATTGTAATTGTTGTAGAATTAATTACATGTAATTCTTAACAAGTAAATAAAACTGAACTGAACTGAACTGAACTGAACTGATATTAAAACTGCTACATCTCTTGTATAAATATACAATGGATCATCTGAGAATCTGCAAATATATATATATATATATATATATATATATATATATATATATATATATATATATATATATATATATATATATATATATATATATATATATATATATATGTGATATATGTGTGTGTGCTCTTCCTTTCTGTCTGATTGGACAAACCACCATGGAGGTGGAGCCGATGGACGGATCTGATGACTGCTTCTTCATTACAGTGAAGCGCAAAAGTTCTGATCCAGGGATTCTTGCGAAGAAGAAATCCCTATTGGCGGAACAGGCTTCCTCTTCGCGCAAGCCGATAAGCCCAGTAGATGCGAAGCCAAGAAGCAGGGCGTATCCTGCTTCTTTCAAAGGGGTGCATGATGTTTTCTTCATTCCCAGAAATAAACCCCTGGATGCAAGATCGATCATGGCAACGATTTTTAAGAAATATCCAGGAGTTCTAGACGTACTTCGGCTGCGTCCTAATAAGATTAGGGTTTCCGCTAAGGACCGGATGCAAGCTAATGCCATTGCGGCTGATCCGGCCTATACGGAGGATTATCGGGTTTATATACCCGGTGGATTGGTGGAAGTCATCGGTGTTGTAGATGACTTCGAATGCCCTCTAGAGGACATCCTAAAGTACGGAGAGGGGGCTTTTTTGCACCAATCAATTCCTCGGGTCAAGATCCTCGAGGTGAAAAAGCTTTACGCTTCAAGCTTGGTCGACGGAAAGAAGGTGTATCGTGAGACTTCCTCGCTCCGTATCACCTTCGAAGGCACATCTCTACCGAATTCCTTCTACTTTGAGGGACTTCGCGTGTCAATTCGTCGACCTTTTGTGACAAAGGTGGCAAACTGCACCAAATGCAGTCAGATTGGGCATTCAGCTCCTTACTGCTCAAACGCAGTGAAGTACAGTAAATGCAAAGGAGCGTACTCTACCGCAGAGTGCATTAAATCGGTCGAAAAATGCATTCACTGTAAACAGGAATGGCATGAGGTTGCGTCCTGTCCTGTCTATCGGAGAAGACAGGCGGAGCACAAAAGATCCGTTATACATAGTGCAAGGGGTTCGTACGCTGATGTTTTGAAGGCGACCCCAAGCGTGAATCCGTTCGACACGCTATCCCTATTAGCGGAAAAAGAACCGTTGCCCAATCTGGCTCCTCGGTGCTAATAGATGACGCGAAATTTCGCATAATGAGAAAAATGAGAAATGTTATTTTAGTACAATCCAGCTTTTTAGTACGGGAAATTTCGCAAATCTGAGAAATGAGCGTTTGTCGAAATTTGACAAACAAGGAGTTTCTCGCTTTTGAGAAACGCGGTTATGTAAACAATCATTCGTCAACACGCGGTGCATGCGGTAAAGTGCTCAAAACTGTATTCAAAAAAAGTGTTTTGAAAAGTTTGATAAAGAGAAATGGGTAAGTCTTAATGCATTTATTTGTTCACAAAGTGTTCAGCAGTTCTGTTCACTTCCACTTCCAAACGTAAACAAATGCAACTCGATGCAGATAGTTGTTTTGACAGCTCGGCTGTGTATGCTAAACTACTTCTCAGCAATTAGACGGTGAGAAGGCTAAAAACCCGCGAAATTAGTGAGAACATTTTTCTCATTTTGCGAAATTTCTCGTCATCTATTAGCACCGTGACGGTGCTGGAGTCAAAAGATGGAACACCCCCAGGGTACCGATCAGAAAGGCACTAAAAAGAAAAACCTTTTTCCCCAAAAAGGCACCGCGTCGTCACGGTGAAGCAACGCCCCTCCCCACTCGTGATGATCAGCCCCCCCCCCCCCCCCCCCCCCGTCCACGTAAGGTCACCAGTCCGAAAAACCTTGCGTTCCCAAATGAACCTTGATCCTTACCCACCCTGGGGGTAACACCTAGCGGGTCTGATTCCCTTGGCGATTCCTTTCCTCAGAGGAATGGTTAGAGAGTGGCTAAATCAATGGCCAGGACTTAGTATGGTGATACGCCTGGACGAGTTATGTCTTCCAATGGCTATCATACTTCAGTGGAACTGCAGAAGTTTTATTGGAAAAATTGATCAATTTAAACTTTTGGGGCAACACAATTGCAATGCATTCGCCCTAAGTGAAACTTGGCTCTCACCCGTAACACATTTAACCTTCCCGTGATATAATATCATACGACAAGATCGATTTGAACCAGCTAGCGATAGGCGTGGTGGGGGAGTATCAATTGGTATTCGAAGTAGTCACAGCTTCAGCAGAATACCGCTCCCCACACCCGAGGTAATGGAATATGTCGCAATCCAGGCAAAGCTAGGCGATCTTGACGTTGCCATTGCGTTAATCTATATCCCCCCGGGAGCCAACTTGGACCCTGAGGAGATCAAAAAGGATCTTGAAACCCTGATAGCGGTTTTACCAAAACCGTTTTTTATCCTGGGCGATTTTAATGCTCACGGACAAGATTGGGGCTGCACACATGATGATAATCGTGCACCAATCATTAGGGATTTCCGCGACACTTTTAGTTTGACAATCTTGAACTCTGGTGAAGCCACTAGGGTGGGGTCACCTATGGTACGAAATAGCGCAATAGACCTATCTCTTTGCACGTCATCGTTAGGGTTGGATTCAGTCGCATTCTAACTCTCGCCGAGATAAGACGCATCTGTAGCTACTCCCAAGCATTGGCTCATCTCAAACAAATCTATATCAGTAGTGGTGTGTGAGTTTCTGGAGACCGTGTGCAAAACAGTGAAGCGTGCGTGGTGGGTAAGGTGGAAAGGTAAAGTGGTAAGACCTCACAGCATCGATAGGAGAGAATTAACTTAAACGCACCCGAGCAAGATAGAATACAATCCCGTTACACGAGATAGGCATTGAGAATGGCTAGGCCTCCGGTGGGCCTAGCCTGTTTCCCCCCCTTATCAAATGGGGAATACAAAGGGAGAACAATTCCCCAATGGATGGACAAAGACAGCGAATATGGAGAAAAGAGATTTCTTATCTTAAAATCGGCACAAAACAAAAAACTTCCTGATAATCCATGGATTATAAGTGAAACATTAAAACAAACAACCGGCAAAATTGAATCAGGGCGACCTCTTGATTCGGTTGGTGAAAAGGTACTCATAGAAACACGGTCCGCAACAACTTTCCAAAAACTACAGAAAATCACAAAATTGATTAATGGTGATGAAGTCGTTATTGAACCACACCCAACCTTGAACAGCGTAAAGTTCGTTGCTCATTTTGCCTAACGTGCTAGCAGAAAAAACGAAGATATTTTGAAACACCTTGAAGGAGATAACGTAACCGATTTGTACAGATTCACCAAAAGGGTTAACGGTACATCAATCCCAACAAATACATTCGTAGCTACTATGAACGCAGTTAGGGTACCTGAATATATTTATATAGGAGTTTAACGCATACCTACACGCGTTTACTACCCACGACCTATGCGTTGTGCAAAGTGTCTACAATTTGGCCACACTAAAACAAATTGCAAGGGAAATGAAATGTGTGCTAAATGTGGTAGTGAGGGACATGGGGAATGTACAAACACCACACAATGTATCAATTGCAAAGGCACCCACAATACACTAGACAAGAATTGTCCAATCTATATGAAGGAAATCGAAATAATCAAAATTAAAATTAACAAAAGCTGCACATTTAAAGAAGCACGAGCACTTTTCGCACTGGAAAAACCAAATGAAATGAACAGTATTGTTCAACAAAGAATAATTGAAGCCCAAAGTTTTGATGCTAAGGATAAAATCATTGAACAATTAACTGCAACTATAGAAAGTCTTGGAAAACAAGTAGAAGCTCTAACAAAAGCTGTTACTGAACAAATCCCTATTCAAATACCAACTGACATAAACAATACCAAAAAGTCACCCAAAATTAACTCGGATATTGAAATAGAATACGAAGATGATAGCTCAATTGAAAGTGAAACAAATGAATTTTTATCCACCAACAAAAGAAGTGCAACATTTTCACCAGATGAATTAAAGCCACCAAACAAAGCTTTTAAAGACACCGCAACCTACAGGTCTAAGGCCTCCTCCACACGGGCCGCGGCCGCCGCGGTACCGCGGAAAACGCGTATAACTTGTGTGCCACCTCGCCGCGGTCGGCTGTCAATCTCCGCGGCAGGCTGTCATTCTCCGCGGTTGTGAACGGTTCCGCAGACTTGTCCATGTTCAACAACGGTGCGTTTCCGCGGTAGCGCGTTTTCTGACATTTGATTATTGTTTACATTCTGCTCTTTGGTGTTTACTGTTTTACTTTGGGTTTTATTTGGTTTTTGTTCTGAGTTTGTTTGCGAAAAATTACAGAATTACAACAAGAATATGGGTAAATACAAAGCAATAGCAATAGCAAAACGGTTTGTAATCATTTTTCTTTTTTTTTAGATTCGATAAATATGCAGAAAATCAAGCAAAAGGTAAGTTTTGCTTTGTCGTTGTTGTGATGCGAAAGAACAGCGAAAGCTACTCGCGCAAGAAACCGTGCAATTTGTTCAGTGCCGTGGCGTTGTTCAGCTTTCATACGGGTATACGATTGATTCTTTTTGTATACCCTCTTAGCTGGCTGGGTAGATTTCGAAACACAGCTTTTTGTTAAAAACCACCTGGAATAAGGGTAGCGTATCATGGAGCACAGTTCGGAATGAAGAGCTTCACCGCTTGCACCATGCGCATAGGTTTCTTTGCAGTCTCCCAGTCCCGCTCGACATACTAAAACTTACCATAAATAGTCTTAATAACTGTATTAACACTTTCTTTCAGACGATTCACATGAGCGAAGAGCAGACATTGCTGTTCATCGACATGATGTTCCGGCAAACTGCATTGTGGGACCGCCGGGATGCTAACTACAAAAATACAAACAAACGACACGACGATTGGTGCTATCTGTCGCGACGTATGGGGCATACGGTCGACTCGCTAAAGAAGAAGTGGGAATCGCTCGCGTCAGCATACCGAAAGTGCAAGTCGGCGTACAATAAGAGTCTGGTTACTGGTTCTGGTATGTCTAAATAACAAATATATTTATATAGTTAATGATGTCATCTTCATGTATTATTTTCAGGAGCTCATCAAATTTATCGCCCGACGTGGTTTGCTTACGAAGCCATGAGATTTTTGGATGCTACCACAGCATGTGGGCAAACCATGGATACCGTAAGTATATATATATATTTTCTAGGTGAAGGTCTAGGTTAGAATTTATTGTATTGCAATCCGATTGCAATTTTGATATAACCGTATGATGCGTTAAGCCAATAAAAAAACATTAATTGTCTGTTATTGTCTGTTGTCAAATGTGTTAATGTCACAATGTCATAATGTCACAATAGTTTAGAAAGGTAGATAGTAAAAGTACATTTTAATGGGTTTAATGGGTTAGAAGGAAGTCAGCAATGTGCATCCGAATTTGCAGCATTTCGTTTCCGGAGCGATTTCTATTCGAGTTAAGGTTTCGTATATTCCATTCGTCTTGGTTAGTATTAAATCGTCTAGCGTCTTGGCTTCGCACATTTGCATCTCTACGAATGAAGTTATGCAAATATATTGCAGCCATTACAACTTTTTTTGCATTTTGTTCTCGGACCTCAATCGGCTTTCTTAAAACCCGGAACCGTCCGCTCAGGATTCCGAAAGCCATTTCGACACAGCGTCTAGCTTTTGAATGTCGCTCATTGAAGTTTCGTTCGGTCGATCTTCTTTCCGTCAAACCTCCAAAAGGGCGAAGACAATAGTGTGTTAGGGGAAATGCCTTATCCCCTAAAAACATATAAGGAACCTGGATATTTGATGATAGGCTTAACGGTGCTGGACATGGAATGCAACACTCATCTCTCTCTAGCTTGTGATAGAGTATTGTATTTTTAAATACACCTCCATCAGAGATTCTTCCCCTGGAGCCAACATCTGCAAATAAAAAATTACTGTTGGAATCTACTACTCCCAACAGTACGATGCTGAAAAATTTCCTGTAGTTATAGTAGTTGGTTCCACTGCGGGGGGGTGCTTTGATTCCTATATGTTTGCCGTCAATAGCCCCGAGTGCATGACGAAAATTCCATTTATCCTCAAAACCTTGTGCGATGTGCATCCATTCTTCTGTACTTGTAGGAAGCTACGGAAGGAAGGAAAAAAGAAAAGTTTATAAATTTTATTTAATTAATCTCATTTTGGTATGGAAATAGACATTAATTTAATATGTTTATTATTCTTAATATTTTATTATTCATTTAGCAATCGCATTTTGAAATAGAGGTGCTGGACGAGGAAATTATTTCGTCTCCACCGACTCTTGACCATTCACCGCAACCCGGACCTTCCCGTAGTTCTCCTATGCCAGGACCGTCACGAATATTATCGCCGCTTACGGCTTCATCTAACCACGGTGACGTACCGCAATCGCCCCGACGTTACGCCACACCTCCACCTCCCAGCACTCCACCTGCAGTGACTGTGCAACAAAGAAAGCGTAAGCGGTAGGACATAAATATCGCCTACAATGAGGAGGTTATGAACACCCTAACCACTGTTGCCACTACCACGGCGAATTTAATAGAACAATTAAATTCGCCAGAAGACGAACTGGATGGTGTGCGCAACACGATTGCACAATGGACACCCGAACGTCGTAGACGTATTTTAATGCGATTGCGGCGCATGGTAACGGAAGAGGAAGAAGAGCCTTTCGAAAAACATTTTGGTTACCGAGCTTAAGTGTTTCAGCTTAAGCATATCAGGCGACGTGATTTGTTTATAGGCCAGATGGAACCATTACCATGACTTCTTGCTACGACTAAGGGTCTGCGCCGAGGAGAAGGGGTAGCTTATCTACCAAGCGGAGAAAACCATTTGCTGCTCGGAGGTAGAAACTTCGGGGACCATCTTCTATAAATCAATCCAGATCCTGGCATACAGTGAGGTAAAACCGGGTTGGAGATTAACGGGGCTATACCCAAGTTGATGGTGACACCACGAACGGCTCTGCTAACAAATCTTTCCTTACGCAGAGGTGATGTACAAATAGGTGAGCGCACTTTCGAAATCGTCCAAAACTTCACCTATCTTGAGATACACGCTAGGGTGCTGGCTGCCAACCGGTCATTCTGCAGTATGAGGACTGTTTCCATTTTAAAATACCGACTATCGAAATTGGGACTACATAGAACTTATACAGTTCCAATACTCACATACGCCTTTGAGACACATAATTTGTCCAAAACTGATAGCTAACAGGGTAGCCACGTTTGAGACGAAAATGCTGAGAAGGATTTTTGACCACGTATGCATCGAAGGACAATGGAGGAACCACTACAATGACGAGTTCGCTGAGCTGTACTGTCTGAAATTACTGTCGTACAACGGTGTAGACACGCTAGGCTCCGATGGGCTGTTCATGTCATGTGACACCGGACGACCCAGCCCGTAAAGTGCTTTTAGGTCTTCCACATGGATAGAGGAGGTTTGGTGATAGATTAAATGCTTCCATCAGAAAAGCAGACATTAAGAACGGAGCTTCACCGTGAGCGGTTCCGAGAACTCCTGCAGCAGAACAAGGATGCGTTCAATCGGTCGATAGCGTATTCCATTATTGACCATAACACTTACACTGTGATAACTATTTGACTCATTGATCTCGTGTAAACACATTAGTTTATATAGATTAGAGCGTTCGTGTGATTAGATTAAATTCGTAAGCTCTTACATTGGTTCCTACATAAACGACCTTTGAAAGGCTTTGTGCAATCGATCAAAAAATTGATCACCATCATTTTTGTACCAAAGATTGATCAGGTATGACCTGATGGTTAACAAGTAAATGATACAATAAAACTTTTCATAGTGAAAAATACATGCTGCATGCTTATAAACTGCTTCGTGCTTGAAAAAGAGGATTTACATTAAAAATGCTAAATAACCTGACGGAAACGGATTGAAATCTCTGCCAAATTATGATAAATAAACAAGCGACTTTGGTTGTATTAGTCTGTGCGTTTGTGTTGTTTTTTCGAAGTCTTGCTGATCGAAGTTTGGTTCGAAGAATAGCACGAACAGAAAGACAACGTTACTACAACAGAACATCATCACCATTATTCGAATAAACCTGGTTTTAATCAGCACAAGCGAACATGAACTGATTCACGGACGTCTAGTACGAGCACTAGAAAACATTTTCATTGTTTCGGTGGGTTGCTGCCGGCGCCTCTGTCCTTCAAAAGCTTTTTCGTCTGCTCCTTAAGGAAAGGAATACGTATGCGATAGAATACCGACATATTCGCATTCCTATACCAATGAAGGGTGTTCGCAGCAGCGATAAAATAGACTCCCCCGAAATTTTAGTCCGTCATCCATCGTCGTGGATGACGGAACAGTCACCATCGATAAGTTAGTTATAACCTGGAACAGTTTCCGAGTGTAACTGCAGCGAGATGATACACACAATAAACAAATGCATTTATTTTCTTACCTTTACATAATGTCTCAGAACTTCTACGAGACAGTCACATACTTCGGGTATGAAGCTACTGATTGCTTGTGTTGAAATCTAAAAATAAACATAAATTATTAAAATAAGTAGCTTAAGTCTTCAGATAACTAGTAAATAATACTACTCACCCGGAATGCATATTCTAGCGATTTGTACTGATCGCCCGTAGCCAAATATCGCAAAGTAACAATAAGTTTGTCTTTTGTTGACAAACTCTTGCGCATATTCGTATCTTGTTTTTGAATATGTGGTTCAATTTGCCGAAGAAGGTAGTCAAAATCACTCCTGGACAATCTCATAAAATTGATGATCGTGCGGTCTAATTCTTCTTGCAATGGCTAGCTTGGTGATCTCGTTCATGAAGCAAAGGACGCATCCATTCCCTAGCCGAAGGTTGCTGGATGCTAGCCAAATGCAGACGGAGGAAATTCGTCCATGCATTTGTGAATTGAAGAATGGCCAAAGTTTTTTGGCGATTCATCTTTTATTACACACTGCACTGCTACGACACTTTGTAAATAACACACCGTTTGTTCAGTTAAAAAACAAACAACACGGAACATCTGCGCATTTCCAAGCGCGGAAGATTTGACAGCCTGCCGCGGAGATTGACAGCCGACCGCGGCGAGGTGGCATACAAGTTATACGCGTTTTCCGCGGTACCGCGGCGGCCGCGGCCCATGTTTAGAAGGCCTAACACAACCAAAAAGAATAAAACAAAATCCAAAAGATACAGAAGTTAGGAACGTTTCTTATATTGATAAACCATTATGTAACAATGGATAAGATGGCTCCCCCAATTTACCCAAATTCCACTTTTAACTCAAGTCCGTTTGCTATTACCTGGAATATAAGAAGCATGAGTAAAAACCTTGATGAATTAAAATTAATTTTGACGAAATATACACCACAAATTATAGCGATCCAAGAAACTATGACACCTCCGGTACACACTTCCGGAGTTTTAAAAAACTTTACATGGAAATTTAAAACAGGAAACATTTCACACCATAGTGTTGGTTTTGGAATACTTAATCATATTCCCTTTAAAACTCTTAAACTATCGACAACTATTCCAGCCATCGCCATACAAATTAAACTCCCGCTAAAGGCAACTATTCTGAACTTATACCTACCTCCAAAAAATGCGGATTTATCACAATTTAGTACAGAAATAAATTCTCTATTAACTCAACTACCCAAACCCATAATAATCCTAGGGGACTTCAACGCCAAAACGAATTCTGGGGATGTGAAACTACTAATTCCAAAGGAAAAATACTTAAGATATCTTCCTTCTCAATAATCTGCATGTTGTTTTCAATAAAAACCCAACCCGCGTTAATCCATCTAATGGTACTTCAACTATTCTCGATTATTGCGTTACTGATGTCTCTTTAACTTCCCAATTTACATTCTCATGTTTGAAAGATACCTATGGAAGTGATCACTATCCAGCTCTCATATATGGTAATTTTTCTTTTTATACCTACACATCTCGTCGAAAATGGAAATATACAGATGCAAATTGGGAAGAATATCAGCTTCAAATCTATAGATCTTTGGATAAAATGTCAGGCCCACCAAATGTATCTATTTTCTGCGATATTATTAGAAACGCAGCAAAAAGAAGCATACCACAGACTAAAGGACTACCAAGCTTAAGAAACGTTCCATGGTGGAACGAAGAAGTAGCCCTTGCAATTCGAATAAGACGAAAAGCACTTCGGCAATTTCGGAAAGCTAGTAAAAATGATAACAACCTCTTCATTGGGGTACTAGCAGAAAAATTTCGTGAAGCTAACAAACACGCTAAATCTATTATAACAAAAGCCAAAATAGAGTCCTGGGCTAATTTTACTGGAGGAATAAATCCATCTATGACCTCCAAAGAAATATGGCACAAAGTTAACCTTTTGACGGGTAAAAAGAAATCCCCTTCTCCTATTATACTAAACAAACAAAATACCATCTCAAATCCAATTCAGGTAGGCTAACACCTTCGCAGATAATTTTTTCAAAATCTCATCTGATGAAAATTACACCAAATCATTAATATGCCAGAAGCTGAAAAAAGAAAAATGTGGGATTAAATTTGAAAATACAGAAGAACATGACTACAACAATCTGTTCTCTATGCAAGAACTTTTATATGCCCTGGATAAAAGCAAGGGGAACTCTGCAGGTCCAGATGAAATAGGCTATCCTTTACTGCACCACCTTCCGGCTCAAGGGAAATGTATTCTTCTTCAGATTTATAATGATATATGGATATCTGGTAAAATCCCAGAAGAATGGAAAATGAGCTATGTAATTCCACTATTGAAACCCCAAAAACCATATCATGATGTAGAAAGCTATCGTCCCACATCCCTGCTAAACTACATAAGCAAGGTTTTAGAAAGAATGATAAATAGAAGACTAATGGAAGAATTAGAAAAAAAGAAATCTATTGAACTCTAACCAACATGCATTTAGAACGGGTAGGGGCACTTCAACATATTTCGCTTCCTTTGAAGAAATGTTAACCAGAGCAAGAAATGAAAATCTTCATATAGATTGTGGCATCATAGACTTGTCTAAAGCATTTGATAGAACATGGCGATATACCATACTCAAACAAATAAAAATTTGGAATTTTAATGGTCGCCTTACATCGTATATACAAGATTTTTTAAGCAATCGCTCCTTCAAAGTCCTTATTGGGTCTCAACTATCAAATAAAAAAAACCTCATAAATGGAGTTCCCCAAGGGGCAATAATATCACCTACACTATTTTTGATAAGCTTAGAATCCTTAAACCAGTATATTCCTAACAATATAAAAACATTTTTATATGCTGATGATGTCACGTTAGTTTTCATGGCCAAATCGATTTCTGAATGCAGAAAAATTCTACAATCCGGAATCAAAGGACTACAAAACTGGACAAAATCCACAGGATATGACATTTCAGCTGGAAAATGCAAAATATTGCACATTTGCAACACACGACACACACAAAAACCACCACTTATAAAATATAATAAATCCATCATACCAAATGTTACGAAAGCTACAATCCTAGGGGTTATATTTGATTCAAAATTATCTTTCGTTGCCCATTGCACTTTCACCAAGCAAACCTCAAAAAATCGATTAAATCTTTTCAAGATGTTAGGATACGGAAAAAATTCAGCTAACCGTGATGTTTTGATTCAAATTCTTAAAGCATGGCTTATACCTTAATTGTTATATGAGATTGAAATAGTATCGATAAACAGACAGAAGTTTGAAAAATCTTTAGCTCCTCTCTATCATACTGCTTTGAGGCACTCTACTGGCGCCTATATCACCAGCCCCACGCTATCGCTGATCTGCGTAAGTGGACAGCTCCCTTTCTCACATATCATTCTACAGAGACTAGGCGGAACTGCTGCTCGCCTCCTGGAAAAAGATATCAAAGCTGACTCCTTTATAAAATGAACTGAGGATGCTCTGATGGAAATGACAAACCACCGGATACCCTGCATTAAAAAACAAACAAGAAAAGGGATCCGTCCATGGGATCAACAAAACCCTAATATAGATTGGTCGATGATGAATCAAACAACAAAAGGTATCAGATCTGTTATCGGAAGCCAATACTTCGCGACATTGCTGAAAGAAAGATATCAAAATCATCATCAAATATACACAGATGGATCTGTCTCCAATATTAGCGCAGGATGCGGCATAGTCTCGTCAAACGACAGATGCCCTATCAAGCTCCCGGACCATACCAGCATTTTCTCGGCAGAAGCGATCGCTATGATAATAGCAGCAGAAGAAGCAACAACTTCCACCAAACCTAACGTTATTTTTACCGATAGCGCTAGTGTCTTGGCCGCCCTAGAAGGGGGCAAATCGAAAAACCCGTATATTCAGATTCTGGAAAATTTGGGGTTAACTGCTCATATCACCTTCTGCTGGATACCTGGCCATTGCGGTATTAAAGGAAACACAGAAGCAGACTGCGCAGCCAAAGAAGGACGAGAACTAAATTCTGAACTAAATGGAACTCTCTCCAGACCGGATCTGTACACATGGGCAAAAAACATCATAGTTCAGGCATGGCAAAACGAATGGTGGAAGTTAAAAGAAAATCAGCTTTGTCCTTTCGAGTGGACTGTATTAGGTGAAAAACCAAGGTGGAATTTCGGAAGCAAAAGGATAACGCGTCCGTTCGTTACGTTAACTACTTGCTTTCTTACTTTTATTCTCCTGCATGTTTGACATTCAATTCGATTCCCAAATAACAATTCAAATAAACAATCTGTCACCAAATTATGCCCAGGTGGCATAACAAGCTTCGAATGACAAAACCTTCAGTAGCCCCTTATGACAGCAACAGGAGTAGCAAGGAACAAGCTATCCTTAATAGATTAAGAATTGGTCACACACGACTCACACACAGCCACCGGTTAACGAAATTGGATCCTGCTAGATGTACATACTGTGGGGAAATCGTAGCAGTCAGGCACATCCTTGTTGAATGCATAGGTTACGTAAAAGAAAGGAAAAAAATATAATCTAGATAGTAATCTTGATAGTTTATTAGCGAACCACAATACAAATGAAATCAACATTTTAAAGTTTATTAAGGAAATCAAAATATGGAACGATTTGTAAAGAGCCAAGGAAATTGGGGAACTGAACTGATTGGAGAATATATATGTATGTAAATGTAAAGTATATGTATATGTATATGTATGTATGTAGATGTAAAGCAAAGAGGTGAATGTCAGCCAATTTGGCACAAAGCCTCTATAAAATAAATAAAAACAAGTTAGGGTTGGATTCAAAATGGAAGGTTATCCAAGACCCACTTGGCAGTGATCATCTGCCAATAGAGATCTCCATTATGAACAGGAGTCGTTCAGCCGATCAAATACCCGTTGAATGTGACTTAACGAGGAACATCGATTGGACGAAATACGGTGAACTTATGTCTGCATGGCTGAGCCGTGTAAACCCCTGTTTCTCCCCAGACGAGGAGTATAAAAATCTCGTTAAGGCGATTAACGAGTGCGCCCTTGGCGCCCAAACAAGGCCGCCCCCCCCAAGCAAGGAAATTCAAAAAACCTCCCACTCCTTGGCGGGACAAGGCCTGCCAAGCGACTTTTAACAAGAAGCGGAAGGCATTTAAAACCTTCCGAGACACAGGTTCCGGGCCATTATATGACAAATATAAAGGACTGGAGAGATTGTGCAAAAACCTCCTGAAGGCAAAGAAAAAGGGTTATTGGCGCCAATACGTCAATAATCTTGATCCTTCCACTTCTCCAAATTCGCTTTGGAAAATGGCTAGAAGGATGCAAGGCAACAACACCAACGAGAACGAATGTTTTTCTGGCGAATGGCTTAACGAGTTTGCTCACAAATTTTGCCCCGATTTCGTTCCAGCGCAAAACTTCATCCAAAATGCGCCTGGTAGTGACCCAATGTTGGACTCACCATTCACCATGATGGAGCTATCTCTAGAAAGAATGATTCTTTTCCGATTAGAAGAATGGATGGAATCCCTCAACCTTCTTTCAAATACCCAGTTTGGTTTCCGTAAAGCTAAGGGTACTAATGACTGTTTAGCACTTCTGGTAACAGAAATTGAACTTGCTCGTGCTCGCAAGCAAAACATGGGGTCTATTTTTCTAGATATACAGGGGGCGTTTGATTCAGTTTCTCCGCACAAACTGAGCCAAAAATTGCAAACTGCCGGGCTGGGACCAAAATTGAATAATTTCCTATTCAATCTTTTGTCGGAAAAAGCTATGAATTTTAACAATGGTCACGTTCAATTAAAACGAACCAGCTACCATGGACTGGCACAAGGGACCTGTCTGAGCCCTCTGCTATACAATTTTTATGTGAGTGAAATAGATTCTTGTCTAGCACCCAACTGCAGTATTAGACAATTGGCAGACGACGGCGTCATTTCAGTCGCTAGCAGGGACGCCGTCGAAATACAACAGGCTTTACAAACCACTCTGTACAATCTTGCCGAGTGGTCCGATAACCTTGGTATGAAGTTTTCTACAACGAAAACTGAAATGGTAGTCTTTTCTCCTTTTAGCGACACCGAAAAAAATAGGGAGAAAAGACTATATAAACCAAACATTGATGTTTTTTATACGGGGAAAAGATATCAAACATCGACAATTTTCGATACCTTGGTGTTTGGTTCAACTCCAGACTCAACTGCAGCATGCACATCACCCAGTTGATAAAAAAAATGCTCGAAAAGAATTAACTTTCTAAGGACAGTCACAGGATTTTGGTGGGGCGCACATCCATCAGATGTCCTGCGACTGTATATGACTACGATACTCTCCGTATTGGAATATGGAAGCATATGCTTCCACTGGGCATCCAATACGCAGTTCCTTAAATTGGAGAGATTACAGTATCGTAGTCTTAGACTCGCACTAGGGAGCATGAAATCTACGCACAACATGTCCCTAGAAGTGATGAACGGAGTGATGCCGCTGAGATTACGTTTTGAAATGCTGTCGCTTCGCCTTCTAGTTCGTTCTTCAGTATCAAATCCCTTGATCATAGAAAATTTTAAAGCGCTTATAGAGACAGGTTCTAAGAGCAAAATTATTAATATCTATAATGATTTTGTTACTCTACAAGTCAATCCTAGCGCCCCACAAGCAGTAAACCGTGCTGCCCTTCCTGAGTGCTACAGTTCCATTGTTAGTACGGACTCCTCGTTGCGTGAGGAGATCAAGATCATTCCTCATGATCTTCGCCCGAGGGTTGTGCCGGGCATTTTTGTGAACAAGTACGGCCATATTGACAAAATGAACCAGTATTACACTGATGGGTCATCCTCTGAGGAGGGCACTGGCTTCGGTGTTTTTAGCGAGACCACCGAAGCATTCTTCAAATTGAGGCAGCCGTGTTCCGTGTTCACGGCTGAGCTTGCCGCAATTTTTTACGCACTATTGTTAATAGCAGCGAGTCCCCCGGATCAGTACTTCATATTTGCAGATAGCCTTAGTGCTATTGAAGCACTGAAAACTCCAAGGGCTGTAAAGAGTCAAGACTATTTTGTTGTTAAAATTGTTGAATTGCTCGGCTCGGGTCCCTTCTCGTTCTGGAATTCCTGGTAACGAGAAAGCTGACTCACTGGCCAAAACAGGCGCCACAGAAGGCGTTTTTTACGACAGGCCTATCTCAACCCAAGAATTCCTTCGTTCACCACAGCAATTTTTCCTGTCAAGATGGCAGAGCATGTGGGAGGCGGACGAATTAGGGCGTTTCCTTTTCTCGACCTCTCCGCAAGTGTCTCTGCGGCCTTGGTTCGGTGGCCTCCCTGTAGATCGTTTCGCTTTGGATAGACATCTACAGCGTATTAATCTGACAACGTCAAAGGTATGTGGCTGCGGTGTAGGATTTCACGATGTGGACCACCTTCTGTGGTCCTGCGTGGAGTTTGAAACCGCCAGACCTTCCTTGTTGGATGCGGCCGGGATAATCGAAAGGCTCCCGGGTACTCCAATACGCGACATTTTGGGGTGTAGTGACCTCAAGTTTATGAGGCTCATTTACTGCTTTGCGCGAGATAACGGACTTATCCTTTGATTCCTATCCTTAATATCCATTGTTCCCATATCCCTTCGTAGTCCATCTTTTGTTTTTTGTTGTCTTTGTGGATAATTGTTTATGCCACTTTAAGCCGATGAGGAAACAGTCACCTCCAAGGACAACGCCAAAACCACTGAAAGGGAGGCAGACTTATTGGTGTATACTTGTAGTCCGTCTCTAACCCATCTGCTGTCTTGTTTTGTTCTAGTTCCGTTAAGGGTCGGCCAAAGTCGAACATAGTAGGTTGTTCCAGTGAAGAGTGGCGCAATCGCCCATCAGCCACATCACGAACAATAAATTCAACACATAAACCACTATGCATCACAACAACTAAAACAATAGCCCCGGATCAATACCATCACACAAAACAATAGGACAACAGACGTATCACATACAACAACGATAGACAAACGACAAACAACATCGAAATACACCAACTACCAACACAACCGAGCATGCCCGGGATCAGGTAAATCGCAAGGAGGAAATGCCTTGTGACAAAAATTTGTTATTTTTCACTCAATACAAACGGTGTTGGAAATACAGCATTGCCGTCATAATGGAATTTAAATAAAAATGAATAAGAAATATTTATGGAAATCCTAGGCCGCAAAACCATTATAGTAGACAAAACATACAACCAGATAGGCAACATCCACGAAGAATTCTAACTGCTGAAGCAGAAATAGAAGAAGAAGGAGAAGAAAAAAAATCATTTTTAGAGCAATCCCGGCATGAGCTACTGCCGGTAATGACTGTCAATTTATCAGCAGAAAACTCAACTACTATCAAAGTAGAAAAAGCTAATAGTACATATAGCACATTGTTCATTGATACTGGAGCAGCAGTATCGTTATTCAAAATTGGAAAAATTAAATCTCATGATGAGATTAATAGCAAAAACAGAGTTAAGCTAACCGGAATCACAAATAACTCTTTTATTACTTATGGAACAATTAATACCAATTTATCATTTGAGAATGGGATAGTTATTCATAATTTTCATTTGATACCAGATATTATAGAAATAGAAGCAGATGCTATTCTAGGAAGGGATTTCTTTACAACATACAAATGTAAAATAGATTATGAATATTACTTATTAAATTTTGAAGATAACACATTTCCAGTACCAGCAAGAAGTGAAATTATTCATAAAATTTCACCAAAACTTATTAAAGTAGTATGCACAAGAATTAAAACCGGGAAAATTTGGTGCCAATACAATAGTTTCTAAAGAAAAATCTTATGTTAAATTTATTAATACTACTGAAAAAGATACAATTATAAATATGAAATTTTTCAATCCTATCATAGAACCAGTCGATAACTATGCAATTTACAATTTTAAAGACAATAAGCATAACAAGCATAGAACTCAAGAAATATTAAATAAAATAAATTTATCAAGTTATCCAAATTTTATTAACGAAGAAATAAGTAGGTTAATTCACAAATATTCAGATTTATTTTGCCTAGATGAAGATCCTATAACTACTAATAATTTCTATAAACAATCAATTACCCCTAAAGATAATATTCCTACTTATATACCAAATTATAAACAAATACATTCTCAAGGTGAAGAAAAAGATAGGCAAGTTAATAAAACGTTAGAAAATAAAATAATCGAAAATTCAGTTTCTCCCTATAACTCACCAATTCTTCTTGTACCAAAAGAACGGGCAATGATAAAAAGTGGAGATTAGTAGTAGATTCCAGACAATTAAATAAAAAGATACTACCTGATAAATTTCCACTTCCAAGAATAGATACAATACTGGATCAACTTGAAAAAGCAAAATATTTTAGCACATTAGATCTGATGTCTGGATTCCATCAGATACCGCTGGAAAAAGATTCTAGAAAATTTACAGCATTTTCTACAACGAAAGGACATTGCCAATTTACAAGATTGCCTTTCAGACTCAATATAAGTCCAAACAGTTTTCAACGCATGATGGCAATAGCCATGGCTGGCTTTACGCCAGAAATTGCATTTATCTACTTTGATGTGTAGCGACAAGACTTGGTTAGCTAGGAGACGAAAACGCGACACCTAGGGAGAATTGGATAAACTAATAATATAATAGTTGGGAAGTTTGTCAGGTCAACGTGAGAACAATAAGATCCTTGTTTGTAGGGGAATCACCAAACGAGAACAAAGGGATAGCGAAATACGCATTTCGTAGAATAGGCGAAAAACAGACAGGATCGAGCACGAATTGTGATGCTGGGTGATAGGAAAATTCGAGACATGGCCAGCCCAATATAAAAGCGGTGGCATGTCCGAACAAAATCAGTTATCGTTCTTCACTCCGACGGGAAGTTTCCATCCAATCCTCGTTCGAAAGTCCAAGTCGTATAAGTTGGGGAAAAACGTGTGGCACTCAAGCCAACAACCAGGAAGGGTCAATAAAAGTAGGATAGAACTTCGGTTCAAGAGAGGTTCTAACTCCTAAAAGAGGTATTTGGTTGAGAAGGAAGAAGGAGGAGGAAGGAGAGAGGGGAGTGGGCAGATTGAACCAGATGGCAACGGTGTGTGCAGTTTGATTGCAACGGTAGCTCCAGGTGTAACCATTACAAATATTTTTTAAGTATTAAATGTTAAGTGTGCTGGTATTACAATTTATTATCAGTCTTCTTGAGCTAGCTCATTTTTTGCGATGAGAACGGCAAAAGTGTGAGTGAGGACTGGACCATGGAATGTAGTAGTACACTTGTGGTTTTCAGAATAAAAGAGATACGCATTTGTTCTAATGGTATTGAACTTTTTTTACTGACATAAGTATTTTTTAAATACCGTAAGATTTAGATTGGAATATGCATCTGTAGCAATGTTAGTGAATTTATTTAGTGTGTAATTAATAGCCCACAAACAGAATCGATTGCCGGCATTTGAGCTTGGACTTTCTAAGGGTAAAGTACTCTGTGGTTTACGTAGTGATAGTACGATTAGGAAAGAACTGAAGACGCATTTCCTGTATAACTTTTTTAAGTTATTCGTTTTGTGCGCATAGTGCTAAAAGAATTTGAGCTTAGGGTTTGGGACTGAAATAATTAGCAGGTGAGTTTAAGGAAATTATTTTTTTTTGAATTGCGTTGTTGTAATTAACGTAGCTTTGTTATTTTTTTAAGTTAAATATTGTGTGCGACGATAAAACTGTTTGGCGATAGCATTTGAGACTGTGCTTTTTTAGACAAGAATACTCAGGTTATCGCAGGTGAGTTTAAACAAAATATGTGTTTTTAATTGTCCCGTTGTGATTTACATGATCTTTATTCTATTTTGTTTCTAATCAGTAAGCTACATGTCGTAGACACCTAAAAACAACAAGAACATTATGGAGCGCAGGAAAAATTTAACGACGACAAATAAGGATCGTCAACGTGTGTGCTCTTTGTTAGATAGTGGAAAATCGCAAAGGGAAATATCCGATATCATGGGCATAAAGCGCACTACTCTTCACCAAATAGTTAAACTTTATGAAGCTTATGGCCGAATTTTTAAGAAAAAAATCGGACCTCCTAGCCGTTCAAAAATATCTCCTGAAATGTGCGAAAAAATACACGAATGGCTAGGCGAAGAGTGTAGTTTAACATTAATGCAAATTAAACATAGAATCAGTACTGAATTTTCGTTGGACGTTGGAAAATCCACCGTAGACAGGGCCATCAAGGGGTTTAATTTTAGTTTTAAGAGAACATCAGTTGTGCCAGAAAGCCGAAATTGTCAGGCAACTATAGACTAACGAAAAGAGTATGCTTTACAATTTTTGAGTATTTTAAGTGAATCAAATTCCGAAGCAAATATCATATTCATTGACGAGGTTGGGTTTAATGTGTCCATGCGAACAGGATACGGACGTTCCCTGATGGGCACACCCGCAATAATGAGAGTACCAAGAGTGAGATCAAGAAATATTTCAATTTGAAAATAAAAAATGAAATATTGAGTTATGCGTCACAAAGATTTCCTTATAACACGGTATCATTTGTAGCTTTTCTGGAAAAACTATTTAATGATCTACGCGAAAAAAACATAACAGAGCGAACACTGGTAATGGATAATGTAAGATTTCATCACGTTAGGCCAGTGAAAGCACTTTTGGAAAGATATTCTAATTTCAAAATATTATTTTTGCCGCCATATTCTCCATTCTTAAACCCTATAGAGAATATGTTCAGTAAGGGCCTGCTCTGGGATTTGTCGTATACGACCAACGACAAATACAAACGTATGGCGTTCTATGGAGCTGCTCTGAGAAATCCCGTCCAACTTGGTAAAACATCTGCCGTCATATAAATCATTTTGTTTTTTCTATAAACCTCGTGAAACTTGTCGTTCGCATAGCTAGCATATGTGCATCTTGGATGTCAAAAACATCTGACAAGCGTTTTGGGGGGGAAAAATCAAAACAATTAACGGATCGTCAACAACAACAAAAAACCAACAGTTTTGAATATTCATAATTCTGCAACCTTTTTTGGATCGATCGAACGGTACGTATTCCACATCATAAAAAATGAATTCATAATGTATTTAATCGTTTTTTTTTTCAGAAATGGAACACATCAATATTGAACTATTGATCAGTTTGGTCCAGAAGCGGAAATTGTTGTGGTGCCCAACGGATCCGGGCTACAGCAACAAACCGCTAGTGGAGAAGTCGTGGAAACAAGTGGCAGGCGTTTTAAGATGTAATGGTAAGTAAATTTCAATGTTCCTTTTCAGGTTTATTTTATTCAAGGAAGTCACATGAAATAGGTGCTGGTTATTGGGTCGAATATGTCGGTTTCAGCCTGTCCAGGTCTGGAATTTAGGTGGACGTTTTTAGCCGGGTCGATTCTGGAGCTGCTGATCTGGTGGTGGTGGTGCTCTGGTTCATTAGATCCGAAAAATATAACAACAAAGGTAATAACAACTAGGGAAAAAACACAGCGAACGCGCTAAAATAACATTTTTAATTAACCATAAGGATATAGTATAACCATAACAATTTTAAGATTACGATTCAATACAACGCTGGTCACAATATATAAGTTTTAATACTTTTATTATGGTATAAGGTATTGAGAAACATACGGTTTTATAAAGATGTTAAAAAGGAATAATATGCCTTATGAAAGATAATAGAACATAAAAATGATTAGTTCAGGTTAGGCCGTAGCATTCGATACAAAGTGATGCTCTATGGAAATCGCCATGCTCGTTGTACGCACTCAGTTCAATGTGCAAAAGAATTTATTTTTCAAAGCAGAATATGATAAGTGGTGTAGAAATTGAAAATTGAAAATATAATCCTAACCATAATTATTTACAATAAAAAAAAACTATTCGATAATATCACTATTTCTCAAGAAAAAGTTTTTAAATTCATCCCTAATTCGGTATGCCCTTCTGGTTGCATTATTATTACGCCTACTGCGTCGACTGATCTCTTGTGGTATATTTGTTGTATTACTTCTACCTGTATTGCCTCTAAAGTCTATACATATATTATGCAATAAGCATATTGTTTTAATTATGACATCTAAATTCTTAGGCTCCATTTGCAATTCAGTTTTGAAACACCTCCACTTACAAACTGTAATTCCAAAAGTGCATTCAACAATTTTTCTAATGCTGTTATGAAACCTATTGTATAATTCCTCCGCTTCACCACTGTTGGCAGGATATGGCCTCATTAAATAATCTTTAAGCGGATATCCTTGATCTCCGAGTAACACATATGGCATATGCATGGAGCATCCTTCAATTGGCCTAGATGGGGGAAATCGTAAAGTATTGTTTTCTATATTTCGAAATGTGTTGCTGTTCATGAACACGCCGCTATCGCTTCGTCTACCATAATCTCCTATATCTACGGTAATGTATCTTCCTTTATCGTCGACAATCGCTTGAAGATGGACCGAAAAAAACTTTTTATAATTGAAAAATTGAGACCCAGATCGATTTGGACATTTGACTCGAACATGTTTCGAATCTATGGCGCCAACAACGTTCGGAAAACCAAACTGCCGTTCAAATTCTTGTGATACATTTAAAAGGTGGTCGGATGATGGAAAAGGCATATGTAATGGTTGCAGCGTCGTCCACATAGCTTCACAAGTGTTGTATATGATGAAACCTACAGTTTGGTTTGATATTTTGCAGCTCTGGGACAAGGCTCTGTAGGATAACCCAGTAGATAGAAATCTGAAATAAAGAAGAGATAAAAATAATTATTATTGTTTCAGGCCATTTAGTTAAAACTAAGTGGCAAAGCCTGCGCTCGCAGTACGCCAGAGAGTTGCGAAAGCAAAATATGCCGACGGGGTCAGCAGCACCTGCACATTCGACGTGGCGGTATTTTGATGCATTGAGGTTTCTGAAAGATGTGTACGCTTCACGCAAATGCGTTAGCAACATTCCGCCAATTCAGTACGGTAATTGCATAGATCTTATTCAAATCTTTGCAAGTAATTAATTATATACAAATTTATACCACAGGGGATCATCCAAATCAGGAACAGGAGGAAGCGCAGGTCGAAGTGCTAGAGGAAGGTAATATAGTTATAAATACTGATATATACAACCGTACGTTAGTGCACTTATTTATCTTTGCTCCATTTCGCATTTAGAATATCTCGATTACCACGAAGACGAGCAATCCAGCTCTGAAGAACCGGTTATTGTTAATGGTAATAGAAATTAATGAAATGAGATTCATTTTCATCGACCTTCAAAACTCATTCAAAACATATATTGTTTATTTTCCAGCGCCTCGCTCAATGACCGCGTCTGAACCGGAGGAGGACAACGCGCCACGCAGTAGTCGGCCGAAAAGACGGACTGCTGATTTGGTTCAGCAAGTGTTGGAAGTTGAGAGGCAGAAGCTGGCTCAACTTTCCAACGTTGCTGAATCATTCGCAGATCCGTTTTTTCGCTGGGCTGGCGAAAGATGTCGCTAAGTTCCCATTCGCCAGACAGATGAGGATTAAGGCAGAGATGATGGCGCTTATTCAATCGCATGCTGAAGAGTGGGAGGCAGAACAGCAGAGCGGGGATTAGGGTTAGCATAGGTTAGGTTGCATGAATTCAGTTTAGCATAGGTTAGGTTGCATGAATTTAGTTTAGCATAGGTTAGGTTGCATGAATTTAGTTTAGCATAGGTTAGGTTGCATGAATTTAGTTTAGCATAGGTTAGGTTGCATGAATTTAGATAAGCATAGGTTAGGTTACATGAATTTAGATTAGCATAGCACTCATGAACTGCAGTAAAACTGCACACTGCCTTATACACATCCTTGTTCCTTTTTTTCTACGATGGAATGGCCAGGTCGCATCGACTTTTTTTAACAACAGCCAGATAGTCATAGATAGAGATAGAGAACCCGGTCCAGATAGGATTTTATACCAATTCTGTCATGTGGGACCAGTGCTACTACCAAATATTTTTCTCTAGGATGGAGCCCAGCTTATAAATAATTATATACTATATAAATTAGCCGTCATAGTCGGCCAAGTTCCACTACACTACGCACTATGGAAACATAATATATAGGCACAATTTGACCACAACAACGTATTAAATAACACAACAAATGTTACAAAACGGTCACAAGAACGCGCTCAAACAAATATACAATGCACACGATTTGCAAGACAAAAACAAACACAAAATACATTCTAGAAACGTTGCTTGTTTTACACATCCCTACAGATCCGAAACGTTTGATTTGTTCCACTTCCTGGTCCTACAGTATTGTCAGGACTTTTAGAAGCGTCCATATGCTTCCGGAAAGGTTAGTTTTAAGGCTTTGTCCAAACAGCGGTTCACAACCTATTTTATGCGCAAGTTTTTGGTAGATTCTTTCTTAGTAGATTACTTTTTATCAACTTTCTTAGTAGATTAGATGTTTACGTTAATCAACAACAACACGCACTTGTAACTGCCATAACCGCAAAGTTTTCCAAAATTTGCTTACAGTGGAGGTAAGTTCTGCGATTGTGGTTGCCCCGATACAGACTGCCACGGTGATGTTTGAGCGATCCACTGCATTTGGTTCATCAATGGAACAAGCACGATAACCATCACTGAAATTGCTACAATCGATGGCTAACGGACATTAATGCCAAGTCTTGATATGGTTTCTGCACAGTACATCGATCAGTGAAGTGCAAGATCTTCAACCAACGCCCGGATAATCTACGTTCAACTGTACTTTCCGTTACTGTTAACTTGGTTTTGATTGCAGCACAAAATAAGAGAACGTGTTGAATGTGCTTGATGAGCTGATCACATGGCGGATCTGATGGAACTAGGCATGCGTGTACGCATTTGCACACGTTCTCGGTGTACGCAAAACCTTTCAGTACGATCCTATCTTTCAAATCGTATCGTATTAGAATACGATTGACATGCGTACAGTGCATGACATTGAAAGAGCTGTCGCACGCGTACAGTTCATAAAATTGATCGAACTGGACTGTTCTCAATACTTTTAAGGAAATCTTTTCCTATGCCTTTGTGAATCAAAAAGATGGGATATGTAAACAGCAAAACCAATCTACGACGAGAAAAGGAACATTATAAAATATTAAAAATTATGCTTACCTTAACGTCAGCATCAATCGATGCTCCGGAATTATGTTGGATCGTGACAAGCGTGAGCGAATTGCTTCTAATATATATATAAAAATGTTTCCTTCGACATCCTCATATATCCATGAAACATTCTCGGCTGCCTCAACAAGTGCTCGTACAGGACGCTGAATTTTCCGCTTTCCGGACGGTCCTCCCATAGTTGGTTTCTCTCTGCCCTTCCTTCTAATAAAGCTACCAACGAAGTAAGCACCGCCGAGCTGGAAACAAGCTCTCCGATGTGCATCATTCTTTTTGCACAACTTTGATGGAAACAAATCGACTCACAAATTGTACGCGTAGGAAGAATCGAACGCGCGCGCTTTTTGTTGTGTTTGTATGTATGACGTTCTTCTGCTAGGTTTGACGTCCTTCATGCTTTGACAGTTTGTCGTATACGACAAATCCTAGAGCACCCATAAAACATGTCGTTGTCGTTGGTCGTATACGACAAATCCCAGAGCAGGCCCTAAGTGGAAGAACGTAGTTAAACGAGGAAATCCCATACATGAAGAAATGTTAAATGCATTAATAGAAAATGGAAGTTCGTTAATTTCGCAAAACGACTGCGAAAATTATTTTCGACATACTTTTGGTTACTTCCCAAATAGCCTGAAACGTTTGAAATCGAACCATAACGCTGCTAGAGGGCTGCTTAGTGAAAAAGCGAACCGTGTGTGAACCTTGGGGTTGCTTAAACCGCACGCAGCGCACGATGGAACTATTGAGTTCCAAAGTAGTCGGTTAAAGGTTCCCGGCGGAACTATGCGGTTCTTTAGGAAGCACACGGTACTCAATGGTACTTTGTTTACAAATTCATCTGTCCTCATCCGTCATCTGCCAAAAATAGGCGTCACAAACAGACACCATCAGTTTCGGGAAGGTCTACGCGAGAATAAAATGTTTTCACAAAGCATTAAAAAATCGGGGAAAATCTATCGTAAACGTGATAAGATTAAACGTGAACTATTTGAGAAAAACATCAATTCAACTGTGAGCGAGCTATTGGATATTGCAGGTGTGTCATAGTAAACAAACATTAAGTTAGATTATGTTATGGTTACCGATTACTTTTGTTCTTAGCGCCAACAATCAATATTCCAGACTTAATTGAACAGTCTTCGGAAAGTTCTGCGTCGGAAGATGAATACGAAGGACTAATACCAGATAAGAATGATTTTAAAAATATGAATACTGAAGAATGTCTGAAATTATGGGCTTTATCCACCAATCAATCGCATCAATCAATAAACATGATATTGAAGATATTGAAATGCAAATATCAAAGCGACCTTCCGAATGACGCCAGAACGTTGCTTCGCACTAAAAGAACCCCGGCAGACATTAAGCATATAAATGGAGGGCAATTTTGGTACAACGGTATTGAAAAATGCATTTCAACCTATTTCTTGTAAGTTTTATTGTTATTTTTACTTTTTTTTCCTACTTTTTCACTCATTCCGATACATGAATTTTTCAGAAAAAAAGTCCGCCCTTTCAAGAGATGTCTCTTAATCTTTTCGTTGATGGTCTACCATTATATAGAAGCAGTAGTACGCAATTTTGGCCCATCCTTTTAAACTTGCACGAGTTGCCAAACACTCCTCCATGATTGTTGGAGTTTTTTGCGGTACAACAAAACCAGGCAATGTGGAAGAATATTTAGGACCGTTGAAAAATGAATTGAAAAGTGTATTGGTTACAGGAATAACCATCATGGACATACAAATTAACATAAAACTTCGAGCAATAATAGCCGATTCACCTGCTAGAGCTTTTATAAAAGGTAAGAGAACTTGTGAGGAAAATTCTAAAATACAAATTAATATTTCTTTTTATTTTAGGAGTGGCAAACTTTAATGCAGTGAATGGCTGTTTGAAATGTACGTGTCAGGGAGAATTTCATCATGGGTCCCATACTGTTATTTTTAAGGGCGTGAACCATGCATTACGGACAGATTTTGACTTCCGTAAAAAAGCGTATGGCAAACATCAAAAAATAGTCAGTCCATTGCTTGAGATACCATTTATAGATATTATCAGAGATATAATTGTTGCAGATCGGCTGCATCTCATTGATTTAGGAGTGATGCGAAGATTGCTACTAGGTTGGAGAGATGGTACTTTAGGACTACGCGCCAAGCTATCAGCTGCTGAAATTCTAGAAATATCGGAAATGTTGCGACAGATACAACTCTCATCAGAGATTCACAGACCATTCCGAAGCCTGAACATACTTAAATATTGGAAGGGTTCGGAATTTAGTTCATTCCTGCATTATGCAGCAATTGTGGTGCTTAAGGATATGTTACCCGAGGACATATACCGGCACTTCTTATTGCTTTTTTGTTCTATAACTCTTTTATCAACAAATGTTTATAAAAAAAATTGGCACGTTGCAAAAGAAATGTTAAAAGAATTTGTAGTCCAATACAGTAACATTTATGGGGATCAGTTTCTTACAAGTAATATTCATAATCTGTTACATATATATGACGAAGTAGAGTTTTTTGGTGCGCTCAATACTCTTTCAACGTACCCATTTGAAAACAAACTACAGCATTTAAAAAAATTACTACGGAGCAGGCGGCAGGATTTGCAAAAGCTGATTAACAGACTATCTGAGCTTGAGCATTTTTATCAGTACGAAGAAGAATCAAAGAACGGAAATAACTTATACTTCAAGCTACAGGATAATAATCGTGATTGTTGGGTTTTAACTAACCAACAAAAAATTGTACGATTTTCTAAAATTTCTTCCAAAGCGCCTCTTGCACGTGAATTTTATGGTAGAATAATGCAGGAACAGCGGATTTTTTTTGACTATCCTTTCAAGTCGTCTGTCCTAAATATTTATGTAGGAAATGCTACCAAAATCTCAAGCACAGAGGAGAAAATAAGTTTCTACGACATTAAATGTAAGTTAATAGCTGTAGGAACTAAAAAAACCGGAGAATTTGTTTTTATACCTTTAATACACACGTTGAATTCATGAACAATATTATCTATAAATATACATATAACTAATAATAATAATGTAATATAAACTTAAAGTAAAAAATATTTTTTAATCAATGCTTGTGTTGTGTGCTTTTACGCAATCCTTTAATTAAAGCCCGTTTTGCCGCATTTTTTAATTTCTTCATAAGAAAACGAGCTACATCTTTCTGTGTAATTGTGGTATCGTTCGTGCTGCCGTGAAATCTAAATAATTCCAAAATGTTTTTAAAAGTCATCATTGCTATTTTTTGTTTTCCTTTGCTAATTCCGGTCCAACTGAACTCAGTTAAAAATTGTTTTGTGAATAGTAAGTCCAAAATTTCGATCATTCTATTGTCTGGAGTAATTTCAAAAATATTGTCTTCCAACCATGAAGAAATTTCATTAAAATAACTTATTTCATTCAGATTTGCTTCAAAAGTTTTGATTTCTTCTTCACTGCTGATAATTTCAAAACCTATGTTAATGGTTTTGCGGCGTTGGTTTACGGGAGTTATGGATTTATCTAGTAAAATATCTAACTTTGCGGCGATGGTTGAAGTTATGTGTTCTAATCTGTCCAAACGATGATTGATTTCGGGGTTGAAATTCGGTGTTGTTTTGTTCGTTAGAAAATCTATCTTGCGTATTATTGTTCCAGTGGCGTTTTCTAAGCTATCTAATCTATCACTAATTGTGGAATGTTGGTAATCATGTAATATGTATTGCCCAGTTTCAGTGTCATCTTCCACAACAGCGTTTTCTTGTGAATATTGCACTGAACTTTCATTTAACGCGCACTCGAGCTCGGTTTCTAGCATTCCTTCAAAATCAATGTTTACTTTGCTGCGAGAGTTTTGGGTAGGTTTTTTTTGTCGTGATTTTTGGAATTCTACTTCACTTGAATCTGTCGCAGACACCAAACACATTTCCTGAATGTTCTTATTCGCTTCTGCCAATGTATCAATTCCGGAACGCTTAATTTTGCACAAAATCCTTTCCCACGAATTGGCTGGGACGCTGGCGTCATTTTCGATTAGTTCGTTAAGTCGATCCTTCTGCCGAACATTTGGCCACATTAGGTATGATTTTCCTTTACTCGTTCCTTGTATCCATGGCTCAGGAACTGCTAACAGCTCCGTATGGCCTCTTGCATCAGTCGTTTCCACGATATTGAAAGGCATCTGAAGAAATATTATAGTAATTATTTACATGGAAAACATGGTATTAAGAAAATGTAAATGCACTAACACTTTAACGGTAAAATTTCTTACCTTTATGTTCGTTTTTGTTGAACGCAATGATTCGCTTTTGAATACGTTTTTGCATATATCACTTCACAGTACTAAACAGTAGAACCAGCAAAGTGATCACTCTAATGTACAGGCCAACCGCAGTTCAATCCCAGACATATAACGAATAACAAGGAATTCTAGATCGTAGCATTAACACACACACTAACGCAACTAACAGAAAAAATCAACGGACATGTATAATAAAATTGAATAATGAGAATAACAGGAACCAACACAGGCGCACCGGACGACAAATCAGGAAAAAACCACATGTTTTTTTGTTTTTTTTTAATTGACGTTTTGCTTGAAAAAAAAACAAAGCAAGAAAATTTTATTTTGACATAAGACGTTTGAGGGCTGCTTAAGGGCTGCTTAAAAGTTCCAGGAACTTTCCGGCTGCTTATCTACTGCAAACGGCGTATTTAAGCAGCGATCTTTAGCGTTTCACAATTGGCTGCTTAAGGTAATTTGGCTATTTGGGTTATCGCGAACTGTCAATTCAGAAATTATACAAGAGTAGTGTTATTAGTCAAATAAGTTATATAAATTAAGTGATAAAATTGTTCTTTTTTTCATCTTATATCTTATCTTTATCTTCAATATAAGCTAAGTAACGCTGTACACAAAAAATGTTATTATTTTTCATTATTTAGTAAATTAGTAACGTTTAGTTAGTAAGATATATTATGGGTTAGATGCAAAATTATACATATAATTATTGAAAGTATGTTACTCGTACCTATAAAATTAAGTAAACTGTTAGTGAAATAATTTTCAAAGCAATTGAACGTAATAATTAAATTAAAATATTTAGCTCACTTAAGCAGTGCTGACCTACATTAACCTGTTTTCGTTTTTCTTTCTAATGGAACAAGAAACTTGACGTTACGTTACATAAACTAGTCCATTGAATTAAAAGTGATAGTTATGAACCAATTTTTCACATTTACGATTAGATTTTGTCCTATAAACTAGCTCATCTGTCAAATTTCTAAAAACCGCGTATCTCCGAATCCGTGTGTAAGAGGGTTCCTCCTCCGCAGAAAGAAAGTGGCGAATCTCGGGGACTGCCTGTACTGATAAATCACCTTAGTTCGTCCCATCGGCATTATAACAACGCACGGAAAGACAGCATGTCGTCCGGAGCAGATAACAGCAAGATCATAAACTAAACATATTTTACTTTTAATATTACTCATGATGTTGAATCAATCATTGTATGTGTGTAAAAACATCAAGACATATCACAATAGTTGGGGAGCTTGGTTCCAGCAGATGAGTTTCCTCGCGGACCCATTCGATGGGGGGAAATGGAGAATTCTTTAAGTATGAAATGCAATAATTTGTGCATTTTCTTTATTTACTCATGATTATTTAAAACGGTTGTGGCGTTGTACGAACGAACTGCCATCAAAAATATATTAATTTGTATGAAACGATTTAGTTATAAACGTGCAGTTATCACCTTGCCGAGTTAAATGAATTATAAATCATTCTTAATGAACTTTTTTTCTGTCTGTAACAATGTCCAATGAACGTAAAAACGCGCTTCATCGCAGCGATTCGGGAGCAGCCGCTACTATGGAACGTGGCCCTAAAAGAGTACCGTAATAGTATGACGCGGGACAAGTCTTGGGCGAAAATAGCCAACAAGCTTGGCTACACCGTCAATGACGTTAAGTTTAAATGGAAGTGCCTTTGTTCGTCTCATCGGCATTACAGTGTTTGCCGGTCCTGATCGTCGTTGCTGCAAGCACTACCGTCATCGTGTCTTTTTATTCCGTCATTCTTGCACCATGAATCGTCGTTCACGCACCTTCTTCGTCGTTGCGTCAAAGCAATATGTCAACAGCGCAATGCCAGTTGGCGCAACTGTCAAATTGGTAGATTGTTTACAACGTTTCTCCCGGGCTTTTTGCTGTTAATAGTAAGTTTATCTCAAAATTTGCTGCGGTTTTATGTTTACTACAGAACTACAATATTCATTTATGTAAGGATATATACCACAATGTCAGGAGTTGCTATTGATATAGAGATTGAAAATGAAGGTGATTCAGCTGCAGACGAAATGTTTCCAATGAAGAAATCTCATGTTCTTACAAGTGATGCAGATAGACAGCGAGTGGTGAACGCGTATCTCAATGGCACCAGAATTTGTACTATTGCACAAATGTTCAACATAAAACGAACAACTGTGCAAACGATCATAAAAAAATACCAAAATACTGGCAAGATAGAAGCAGATGCTAGAGGAGGAGCGAAACAAACAAAACTTACCACCGAACAAATTGCAAAACTGCAATCATGGATAGATGACGATTGCACAATCTCATTGAAAAAACTAGGCCAGAAAATTCAAGCGGAATTTGGCATAAACGTTTCTACGAGCACCGTAGCTCGTGCAATTAAAGGATTTAGCTACACATTAAAACGAGTGCACAAAGTACCGGAACGTAGGAATGTTGACAGCACCATCGAAATACGTAGAGCATATGCATGTGAATTTCAATCATTGCTTGGTTTATATTCGGAGTCCGGGGTTATTTTTATTGATGAGGTCGGCTTTAATGTAAGCATGCGAGAAAGTAGAGGCAGATCAAAAGTTGGAACACCTGCAATTCAAAATGTAGCTGCTATTCGGTCCCGAAATTTATCGATCGTTTGTGCGATGAATAGACAGGGTATTTTGCATTACGTTGTTAAACATAGAGCGATTAACAAGATGCTATTCATTGAATTTATAGCAGGCTTAAAAGATAAATTGAGTCAAAACAACATTCCTAGATCGGTAATGATACTAGACAATGTAGCATTTCACAAATCAAAGGAAGTGAAAGAAGCGATGGAAAATGGTGGAAACACTAAAGTAATGTTTTGCCGCCCTATAGTCCATTTCTAAATCCAATTGAAAATTTATTTTCGAAATGGAAATGTACAACAAGACGAACAAATCCCACCAATGAAGCAGAATTAATAGAAGCGATCGAAACAGGAGCAGCTTCTATAACATCATCAGATTGTGGAGGCTATTTTCATCATATGTGGTCATACATCTCAAGATGTATAAATAATGAAATAATCCAATGTTAACTAATTCATTTCTTTCACCATTGTTAACCATTTATTTCGGAGTTCTAAACGAGGTCATACTTTCAAAAGAAAATTGATTAGTTATACTTAAATTAAAAGACTATAGAATTTGCATTTATACGTTGAATATTGGATATTGTTTAGCAAAAGGTACTGTTTGTTGCAGCAATTACAAACAAACAAAAAATGAATTATGTTAAAAGAATAGTACAAAGTATATGAATTTTTATTGTTAGACGTTTGAATCGTTCCCTACATATATAATAATGTGGTATAAGATATGCGAAGCTGCCCTACAGCGTTACCACTGGTATAACCTGTACAGTATAGGAGCGTTATAGTGGCAGCTAACAACGGAAGCGGCAGGACACACTCGGGCCTCTTTCTTGATTGATACGCCGAACAGATAGGACGCCGAATAGAAACAAACGTTTGTTAAAGTTAGGTTAATTAGGTTAGTTAGGTTTAAAAATATTAAATGTTAGAATAAATAACATAATTGGCGCTGTAGACAGTCCAGAGTGTAATAACAGTGGAAAATATCGAGTGAATTCACGATATTGAAGTGGTTTCCGCATTTAGCATCTGCAGCTATAGGATTTAATCCGCTGTTGGATTTGAGGGCCCCCCGGCACGCATACCTGGAACCGGATCATCGGATTTTTATCCAAAACACGTGAGTACATTTCATTTTTTTTACTAGTGAAAGTGTATTCCGTTATTCTAAAGCACTACCAGATAGGCTTGGAATAACGATAGTGTTTTGTGTCCACGTGTGTGTACGATAGATTTTACAATTTATCATCGTACGCTACCTGTTTTGATACTACCAGATAGGTCAAACAGATCCTGAGAGAATATCCCGTTATTCTCGTTTGTAAGCGCACGCATTAAGCGCGTTAGTGCAGTGAAGTGTGGTGTTAGTGTTGGTGCGTAAGCACATGGTACTACTCGCTGCTGCAATCTAACAAATTAGTCAAATATTCGTTTGGAGTACTACCAGATAGGGCCAACGAGAAAGTAAGAGAGAGAGAGCAGAAGATTTATTTTTTCTATTTCGGTTATTCTTTTCGTTGATGCCAAATAAGAAATCTTTCGACACACTAAAAAGAACAAGACACGTGCTTAGCTCACGTGTAGTGAATAAAAGCAATAGTAGCAGTTCAGAAGAAGCGTCAAGTGACGAAAGTGCAGAACTTTCCCATATTCCTATTCAAACAAACGTTCCTTGCATAGAGACACTTGTTTTAGAAGATAAAAGCACAAAAATGGAACCTGATCAAATGATGCAATTAACCTCACAAATGAGTGCAATTGTTGCTTCGCTAGAGGCTATGCGTGCAGAGCAAATAGATCACAAACGCATGTTGGATTCCTTATGTGAAACCAGGCCAGGCACGAGTTACAGTGCACCGCAAGGAAATGTACAAGCTGCATTTAACGTGGCAAACTTGTTTAAAATACCGGATCCTATCAAAGCGATTCCGAATTTCGACGGAAATAAAAAACAACTTTCTGCGTGGATAAGTACAGCAAAAAACACGTTAAAAATTTTCAAAGATATTGTTTCCGAACCACAATACAACATCTTCGTAACGGCCGTCATTAACAAAATTGAAGGTAAAGCTAGGGATATAGTTTGCTTAGCCGGTAATCCCCAAAACTTCGATGATGTTAAAGAAACACTAATCAATGCCTTAGGTGATCGCAAAGAACTTACCTACTACAAAAGTATTCTTTGGCAGACAAAAATGACAGAAAATATGTCGGTACATAAGTACTACAATTTAATAAAAGAAACAGTACAGAACATTAAAACGCAAGCCAAACAAAAACAAAAGTATGTTAATAATTGGGAAGCTATTAGCGCTTTTATTGATGAAGATGGTTTAGCGGCATTTTTAGCAGGCCTAAAAGAACCGTACTTTGGTTATGCCCACGCTGCATGCCCTGAGGATTTAGAAGCAGCATACGCATTCGTGTGCAAATTCAAGTGCTCAGAAAGTACAGCTACAAACAATAATCGCTTTTCAAAAATCTACGAAACTAAAGAAAAATACTTGAAAAAGTCCGAAAGTAACAAAAACGTTCCACAAAAACACTTTAATGAAGCTTCAACATCTAAAATGAAACCATCATACCCAGAACCTATGGAAGTTAATTCGACCAAAAGCAAATTAACTCTAAATCACAAAGAATTACACAACAACGAATTAACAGAAAATGGCAAATCCGATTCGGAAGAAAGTGTTGATATGAATTTTTGTTGGGTCAACAAAATCACCCAAATAACTTGAATTACCTACCGTACATAACAAGAACAAATCTTGTTACTAAACAAGAAATTCGATTATTAATCGATACAGGAGCAAATAAAAACGTTATTCGTCCTGGCATACTAACTAATATGATTCCAATCGAAGAAACTATCATAAACAACATTTCCGGAAAACACATCATAAATAAAAAATACATAGCCAACCTTATTGGAAACCATGTTCCTGCTCAAACGTACTTTGAATTAAATTTTCATCAATTCTTCGATGGTATCATTGGATCCCAATTTCTAGCTAAAACTAAAGCAGTAATTAATTATAAAACTGAACAAATTGAATTTGGTAAACAAAACATTAGTTTCGAAAAATATTATCCTAGTACAAAACTTTATTCACATTGCATAGAAGTAAAAACCCTTAATAATGGAGATTGGTTAGTACCCATTTTTCAAAAATTTGATAATTCTACCATAATAGAACCCGGACTATACAATTCAAAAAATGGAAAGACAATAGTCAAAATTCTTTCAACAAAAAAAGAAATTCCAAAATTTTCCGGAGTATTAAGTTTAACTGTACACAATTTTGAAACTTTAACGCCTATTCCTTTTCCATCAAGTTCTAACATTCTAACAGAAGAAATATTGAACGGTATAATCAGAACTAATCATTTATCTATTTTTGAAAAAAGATGCCTGTTTAAAACAATAATTGCAAATCAAAACGTTCTTTTGAAACCAGGTGAAAAATTAACATCTACCTCTGCCATTAAACATAAAATAAACACAACCGATGATAGTCCCGTTTATTCCAAGAATTATCGGTACCCTCACATTTATAAACAAGATATTGAAACGCAAATCATAGAAATGCTCGATTCTGGTATTATTCAACCTTCAGCAAGTCCCTATTCCTCACCCATTTGGGTGGTACAAAAGAAAATGGATGCATCTGGAAAAAAGAAATTGCGAGTCGTGATAGACTACAGAAAGTTGAATGAAAAAACGATCAACGATAAATTTCCAATGCCAGAAATCGAAGATATCTTGGATAGCTTGGGTAAATCCCAATATTTCACAATATTAGACTTAAAATCTGGATTTCACCAGATTGAGATGCACCCAGATCACCGACAAAAAACCGCATTTTCCACAAATTACGGACATTTTGAATTTACTAGAATCCCATTTGGGCTAAAAAACGCACCAGCTTCATTTCAACGTGCGATGAATAACATTTTAGCAGAACTAATAGGAAACATTTGTTACGTTTACTTGGACGATATCGTCATTGTAGGAAACAGTTTAGAATCACACATAGAAAATGTTTCAACAGTACTTGAACGATTAGCTAAATTTAACTTAAAAATTCAATTGGATAAGTGTGAATTTCTGAAAAGAGAAACAGAATTCCTTGGCCACATAATTTCCCCCGAAGGCATAAGAGCTAATCCTGATAAAGTAAAGAAAATAATAGACTGGCCACTACCTACAAACGAAAAAGAAATACGACAATTTCTTGGATTGTCCGGATATTATCGCCGCTTTATCAAAGACTACTCCAAAATTACAAAACCTTTAACAAAATATTTAAAAAAAGATCAGACGATAAATACTTTAGATCCAGAATACATAGAGTCATTTGTAAAATTGAAACAAACAATAGCATCCGATCAAATACTTGCATATCCCGATTTCAATTTACCCTTTATACTCACTACCGACGCAAGTAATTTTGCTGTAGGTGCAGTACTTTCGCAAATACAAAACAAATTAGAAAGGCCAATCGCGTTCGCTAGTCGAACACTGAATAAGGCAGAAATTAATTATTCTACTATAGAAAAAGAAGCGCTAGCAATCATTTGGGCAATTCGCAAATATAAACCCTATCTTTTCGGTAATCAATTTAAACTCTACACGGATCACAAACCCCTTACCTTCATTAAAACATGTTTAAAAAATAATAGAATTCTAAATTGGAGGCTCGAACTAGAAAATTATAATTATTCAATAGAGTACAAACAGGGAAAAACTAACGTCGTAGCAGACGCCCTTAGCAGAAAAATAGAACATCCAAACGAAATCGCTTCACAAGTCATAAACATTGTGGAAACAATTCATTCAGCAGATACGTCGGACGATTTTTTTATCAAGTCAAGCGAAAGACCATTAAACTATTACCACAATCAAATAGTAATTCGAGAAAACACTCAAGACCAGGAACAATTAGAAACTCCATTCCCACATTATAGGAGAACCATCATAGAAAGAAGAGAATATGACGAAACTACGTTAACCCACATACTGCGGAAATACCACAACGGAAAACAAACGGCAATATTAGCTCCAAAATGTCTCATACCAATAATACAAAATGTTTTCAAGAATCATTTTAGCTGCTGTGGTTATATGATTATGACACACTCACAAGTGAAAGATGTGACGTCTATCAAAGAACAGAACCGGCTAATCACGAAGGAACACGAAAGAGCTCACCGAGGCATACATGAAGTCGAAAGCCAAATGAAAAGATCATTCTTCTTCCCTAAAATGCACGAGCGAATCAAAGCTGCAGTCAACACGTGCACCGTATGCAATGTACACAAATACGAACGGAAGCCGTACAACATAAAAATATCACCGAGACCGGCAACCGAAAAACCGTTGGAACGCGTTCATATGGACATTTTTTCCATCAACACGAAAAGTTTCCTTTCGCTAGTAGATGCGTTTTCTAAATTCGCTCAGATGATACCGATTGCAACAAAGAACTTGATCGATGTCAGAAGTGCACTAGCAAAGTATTTCAGTAGGTTTGGTACCCCGCTACAAATAATTACCGACCACGAAACGACGTTCAGATCCATACAACTAAAACAGTTCTTCACAAAATAAGAGAACGTGTTGAATGTGCTTGATGAGCTGATCACATGGCGGATCTGATGGAACTAGGCATGCGTGTACGCATTTGCACACGTTCTCGGTGTACGCAAAACCTTTCAGTACGATCCTATCTTTCAAATCGTATCGTATTAGAATACGATTGACATGCGTACAGTGCATGACATTGAAAGAGCTGTCGCACGCGTACAGTTCATAAAATTGAACGAACTGGACTGTTCTCAATACTTTTAAGGAAATCTTTTCCTATGCCTTTGTGAATCATAAAGATGGGATATGTAAACAGCAAAACCAATCTACGACGAGAAAAACATTATAAAAAAAAAAGCGAAAAAAAAAGAAAAGCGACGAGAACATTATAAAATATTAAAAATTATGCTTACTTTAACGTCAGCATCAATCGATGCTCCGGAATTATGTTGGATCGTGACAAGCGTGAGCGAATTGCTTCTAATATATATAAAAATGTTTCCTTCGACATCCTCATATATCCATGAAACATTCTCGGCTGCCTCAACAAGTGCTCGTACAGGACGCTGAATTCTCCGCTTTCCGGACGGTCCTCCCATAGTTGGTTTCTCTCTGCCCTTCCTTCTAATAAAGCTACCAACGAAGTAAGCACCGCCGAGCTGGAAACAAGCTCTCCGATGTGCATCATTCTTTTTGCACAACTTTGATGGAAACAAATCGACTCACAAATTGTACGCGTAGGAAGAATCGAACGCGCGCGCTTTTTGTTGTGTTTGTATGTATGACGTTCTTCTGCTAGGTTTGACGTCTTTCATGCTTTGACAGTTTGTCGTATACGACAAATCCTAGAGCACCCATAAAACATGTCGTTGTCGTTGGTCGTATACGACAAATCCCAGAGCAGGCCCTAAGTGGAAGAACGTAGTTAAACGAGGAAATCCCATACATGAAGAAATGTTAAATGCATTAATAGAAAATGGAAGTTCGTTAATTTCGCAAAACGACTGCGAAAATTATTTTCGACATACTTTTGGTTACTTATCGCGAACTGTCAATTCAGAAATTATACAAGAGTAGTGTTATTAGTCAAATAAGTTATATAAATTAAGTGATAAAATTGTTCTTTTTTTCATCTTATATCTTATCTTTATCTTCAATATAAGCTAAGTAACGCTGTACACAAAAAATGTTATTATTTTTCATTATTTAGTAAATTAGTAACGTTTAGTTAGTAAGATATATTATGGGTTAGATGCAAAATTATACATATAATTATTGAAAGTATGTTACTCGTACCTATAAAATTAAGTAAACTGTTAGTGAAATAATTTTCAAAGCAATTGAACGTAATAATTAAATTAAAATATTTAGCTCACTTAAGCAGTGCTGACCTACATTAACCTGTTTTCGTTTTTCTTTCTAATGGAACAAGAAACTTGACGTTACGTTACATAAACTAGTCCATTGAATTAAAAGTGATAGTTATGAACCAATTTTTCACATTTACGATTAGATTTTGTCCTATAAACTAGCTCATCTGTCAAATTTCTAAAAACCGCGTATCTCCGAATCCGTGTGTAAGAGGGTTCCTCCTCCGCACAAAGAAAGCGGCGAATCTCGGGGACTGCCTGTACTGATAAATCACCTTAGTTCGTCCCATCGGCATTATAACAACGCACGGAAAGACAGCATGTCGTCCGGAGCAGATAACAGCAAGATCATAAACTAAACATATTTTACTTTTAATATTACTCATGATGTTGAATCAATCATTGTTTGTGTGTAAAAACATCAAGACATATCACAATAGTTGGGGAGCTTGGTTCCAGCAGATGAGTTTCCTCGCGGACCCATTCGATGGGGGGAAATGGAGAATTCTTTAAGTATGAAATGCAATAATTTGTGCATTTTCTTTATTTACTCATGATCATTTAAAACGGTTGTGGCGTTGTAACTTTAAACTATTTGTTGTTACAAGGGGAATACAACAGCAATACGAACTGCGTATCGCCGCGATTCGGGAGCAGCCGCTACTATGGAACGTGGCCCTAAAAGAGTACCGTAATAGTATGACGCGGGACAAGTCTTGGGCGAAAATAGCCAACAAGCTTGGCTACACCGTCAATGACGTTAAGTTTAAGTGGAAGTGCCTTCGTTCGTCCCATCGGCATTATAACAACGCACGGAAAGACAGCATATCGTCCGGTGCAATCATTGTATGTGTGTAAAAACATCAAGACATATCACAATAGTTGGGGAACTTGGTTCCAGCAGATGAGTTTCCTCGCGGACCCATTCGATGGGGGGAAATGGAGAATTCTTTAAGTATGAAATGCAATAATTTGTGCATTTTCTTTATTTACTCATGATTATATAAAACGGTTGTGGCGTTGTAACTTTAAACTATTTGTTGTTACAAGGGGAATACAACAGCAATACGAACTGCGTATCGCCGCGATTCGGGAGCAGCCGCTACTATGGAACGTGGCCCTAAAAGAGTACCGTAATAGTATGACGCGGGACAAGTCTTGGGCGAAAATAGCCAACAAGCTTGGCTACACCGTCAATGACGTTAAGTTTAAGTGGAAGTGCCTTCGTTCGTCCCATCGGCATTATAACAACGCACGGAAAGACAGCATATCGTCCGGTGCAATCATTGTATGTGTGTAAAAACATCAAGACATATCACAATAGTTGGGGAACTTGGTTCCAGCAGATGAGTTTCCTCGCGGACCCATTCGATGGGGGGAAATGGAGAATTCTTTAAGTATGAAATGCAATAATTTGTGCATTTTCTTTATTTACTCATGATTGTATAAAACGGTTGTGGCGTTGTAACTTTAAACTATTTTTTGTTACAAAGGGAATACAACAGCAATACGAACTGCGTATCGCCGCGATTCGGGAGCAGCCGCTACTATGGAACGTGGCCCTAAAAGAGTACCGTAATAGTATGACGCGGGACAAGTCTTGGGCGAAAATAGCCAACAAGCTTGGCTACACCGTCAATGACGTTAAGTTTAAGTGGAAGTGCCTTCGTTCGTCCCATCGGCATTATAACAACGCACGGAAAGACAGCATATCGTCCGGTGCAATCATTGTATGTGTGTAAAAACATCAAGACATATCACAATAGTTGGGGAACTTGGTTCCAGCAGATGAGTTTCCTCGCGGACCCATTCGATGGGGGGAAATGGAGAATTCTTTAAGTATGAAATGCAATAATTTGTGCATTTTCTTTATTTACTCATGATCATTTAAAACGGTTGTGGCGTTGTAACTTTAAACTATTTTTTGTTACAAAGGGAATACAACAGCAATACGAACTGCGTATCGCCGCGATTCGGGAGCAGCCGCTACTATGGAACGTGGCCCTAAAAGAGTACCGTAATAGTATGACGCGGGACAAGTCTTGGGCGAAAATAGCCAACAAGCTTGGCTACACCGTCAATGACGTTAAGTTTAAGTGGAAGTGCCTTCGTTCGTCCCATCGGCATTATAACAACGCACGGAAAGACAGCATGTCGTCCGGAGCAGATAACAGCAAGATCATAAACTAAACATATTTTTCTTTTAATATTACTCATGATGTTGAATCAATCATTGTATGTGTGTAAAAACATCAAGACATATCACAATAGTTGGGGAGCTTGGTTCCAGCAGATGAGTTTCCTCGCGGACCCATTCGATGGGGGGAAATGGAGAATTCTTTAAGTATGAAATGCAATAATTTGAGCATTTTCTTTATTTACTCATGATTATTTAAAGCGGTTGTGGCGTTGTGGCGTTGTGGCGTTGTAACTTTAAACTATTTGTTGTTACAAGGGGAATACAACAGCAATACGAACTGCGTATCGCCGCGATTCGGGAGCAGCCGCTACTATGGAACGTGGCCCTAAAAGAGTACCGTAATAGTATGACGCGGGACAAGTCTTGGGCGAAAATAGCCAACAAGCTTGGCTACACCGTCAATGACGTTAAGTTTAAGTGGAAGTGCCTTCGTTCGTCCCATCGGCATTATAACAACGCACGGAAAGACAGCATGTCGTCCGGAGCAGATAACAGCAAGATCATAAACTAAACATATTTTTCTTTTAATATTACTCATGATGTTGAATCAATCATTGTATGTGTGTAAAAACATCAAGACATATCACAATAGTTGGGGAGCTTGGTTCCAGCAGATGAGTTTCCTCGCGGACCCATTCGATGGGGGGAAATGGAGAATTCTTTAAGTATGAAATGCAATAATTTGAGCATTTTCTTTATTTACTCATGATTATTTAAAACGGTTGTGGCGTTGTGGCGTTGTAACTTTAAACTATTTGTTGTTACAAGGGGAATACAACAGCAATACGAACTGCGTATCGCCGCGATTCGGGAGCAGCCGCTATTTTGGAACGTGGCCCTAAAAGAGTACCGTAATAGTATGACGCGGGACAAGTCTTGGGCGAAAATAGCCAACAAGCTTGGCTACACCGTCAATGACGTTAAGTTTAAGTGGAAGTGCCTTCGTTCGTCCCATCGGCATTATAACAACGCACGGAAAGACAGCATGTCGTCCGGAACAGATAACAGCAAGATCATAAACTAAACATATTTTACTTTTAATATTACTCATGATGTTGAATCAATCATTGTATGTGTGTAAAAACATCAAGACATATCACAATAGTTGGGGAGCTTGGTTCCAGCAGATGAGTTTCCTCGCGGACCCATTCGATGGGGGGAAATGGAGAATTCTTTAAGTATGAAATGCAATAATTTGAGCATTTTCTTTATTTACTCATGATTATTTAAAGCGGTTGTGGCGTTGTGGCGTTGTGGCGTTGTAACTTTAAACTATTTGTTGTTACAAGGGGAATACAACAGCAATACGAACTGCGTATCGCCGCGATTCGGGAGCAGCCGCTACTATGGAACGTGGCCCTAAAAGAGTACCGTAATAGTATGACGCGGGACAAGTCTTGGGCGAAAATAGCCAACAAGCTTGGCTACACCGTCAATGACGTTAAGTTTAAGTGGAAGTGCCTTCGTTCGTCCCATCGGCATTATAACAACGCACGGAAAGACAGCATGTCGTCCGGAGCAGATAACAGCAAGATCATAAACTAAACATATTTTTCTTTTAATATTACTCATGATGTTGAATCAATCATTGTATGTGTGTAAAAACATCAAGACATATCACAATAGTTGGGGAGCTTGGTTCCAGCAGATGAGTTTCCTCGCGGACCCATTCGATGGGGGGAAATGGAGAATTCTTTAAGTATGAAATGCAATAATTTGAGCATTTTCTTTATTTACTCATGATTATTTAAAACGGTTGTGGCGTTGTGGCGTTGTAACTTTAAACTATTTGTTGTTACAAGGGGAATACAACAGCAATACGAACTGCGTATCGCCGCGATTCGGGAGCAGCCGCTATTTTGGAACGTGGCCCTAAAAGAGTACCGTAATAGTATGACGCGGGACAAGTCTTGGGCGAAAATAGCCAACAAGCTTGGCTACACCGTCAATGACGTTAAGTTTAAGTGGAAGTGCCTTCGTTCGTCCCATCGGCATTATAACAACGCACGGAAAGACAGCATGTCGTCCGGAGCAGATAACAGCAAGATCATAAACTAAACATATTTTACTTTTAATATTACTCATGATGTTGAATCAATCATTGTATGTGTGTAAAAACATCAAGACATATCACAATAGTTGGGGAGCTTGGTTCCAGCAAATGAGTTTCCTCGCGGACCCATTCGATGGGGGGAAATGGAGAATTCTTTAAGTATGAAATGCAATAATTTGTGCATTTTCTTTATTTACTCATGATTATTTAAAACGGTTGTGGCGTTGTAACTTTAAACTATTTTTTGTTACAAGGGGAATACAACAGCAATACGAACTGCGTATCGCCGCGATTCGGGAGCAGCCGCTACTATGGAACGTGGCCCTAAAAGAGTACCGTAATAGTATGACGCGGGACAAGTCTTGGGCGAAAATAGCCAACAAGCTTGGCTACACCGTCAATGACGTTAAGTTTAAGTGGAAGTGCCTTCGTTCGTCCCATCGGCATTATAACAACGCACGGAAAGACAGCATGTCGTCCGGAGCAGATAACAGCAAGATCATAAACTAAACATATTTTTCTTTTCATATTACTCATGATGTTGAATCAATCATTGTATGTGTGTAAAAACATCAAGACATATCACAATAGTTGGGGAGCTTGGTTCCAGCAGATGAGTTTCCTCGCGGACCCATTCGATGGGGGGAAATGGAGAATTCTTTAAGTATGAAATGCAATAATTTGTGCATTTTCTTTATTTACTCATGATTATTTAAAACGGTTGTGGCGTTGTAACTTTAAACTATTTTTTGTTACAAGGGGAATACAACAGCAATACGAACTGCGTATCGCCGCGATTCGGGAGCAGCCGCTACTATGGAACGTGGCCCTAAAAGAGTACCGTAATAGTATGACGCGGGACAAGTCTTGGGCGAAAATAGCCAACAAGCTTGGCTACACCGTCAATGACGTTAAGTTTAAGTGGAAGTGCCTTCGTTCGTCCCATCGGCATTATAACAACGCACGGAAAGACAGCATGTCGTCCGGAGCAGATAACAGCAAGATCATAAACTAAACATATTTTTCTTTTAATATTACTCATGATGTTGAATCAATCATTGTATGTGTGTAAAAACATCAAGACATATCACAATAGTTGGGGAGCTTGGTTCCAGCAGATGAGTTTCCTCGCGGACCCATTCGATGGGGGGAAATGGAGAATTCTTTAAGTATGAAATGCAATAATTTGAGCATTTTCTTTATTTACTCATGATTATTTAAAACGGTTGTGGCGTTGTGGCGTTGTAACTTTAAACTATTTGTTGTTACAAGGGGAATACAACAGCAATACGAACTGCGTATCGCCGCGATTCGGGAGCAGCCGCTACTATGGAACGTGGCCCTAAAAGAGTACCGTAATAGTATGACGCGGGACAAGTCTTGGGCGAAAATAGCCAACAAGCTTGGCTACACCGTCAATGACGTTAAGTTTAAGTGGAAGTGCCTTCGTTCGTCCCATCGGCATTATAACAACGCACGGAAAGACAGCATGTCGTCCGGAGCAGATAACAGCAAGATCATAAACTAAACATATTTTTCTTTTCATATTACTCATGATGTTGAATCAATCATTGTATGTGTGTAAAAACATCAAGACATATCACAATAGTTGGGGAGCTTGGTTCCAGCAGATGAGTTTCCTCGCGGACCCATTCGATGGGGGGAAATGGAGAATTCTTTAAGTATGAAATGCAATAATTTGTGCATTTTCTTTATTTACTCATGATTATTTAAAACGGTTGTGGCGTTGTGGCGTTGTAACTTCAAACTATTTTTTGTTACAAGGGGAATACAACAGCAATACGAACTGCGTATCGCCGCGATTCGGGAGCAGCCGCTACTATGGAACGTGGCCCTAAAAGAGTACCGTAATAGTATGACGCGGGACAAGTCTTGGGCGAAAATAGCCAACAAGCTTGGCTACACCGTCAATGACGTTAAGTTTAAGTGGAAGTGCCTTCGTTCGTCCCATCGGCATTATAACAACGCACGGAAAGACAGCATGTCGTCCGGAGCAGATAACAGCAAGATCATAAACTAAACATATTTTTCTTTTCATATTACTCATGATGTTGAATCAATCATTGTATGTGTGTAAAAACATCAAGACATATCACAATAGTTGGGGAGCTTGGTTCCAGCAGATGAGTTTCCTCGCGGACCCATTCGATGGGGGGAAATGGAGAATTCTTTAAGTATGAAATGCAATAATTTGAGCATTTTCTTTATTTACTCATGATTATTTAAAACGGTTGTGGCGTTGTGGCGTTGTAACTTTAAACTATTTGTTGTTACAAGGGGAATACAACAGCAATACGAACTGCGTATCGCCGCGATTCGGGAGCAGCCGCTACTATGGAACGTGGCCCTAAAAGAGTACCGTAATAGTATGACGCGGGACAAGTCTTGGGCGAAAATAGCCAACAAGCTTGGCTACACCGTCAATGACGTTAAGTTTAAGTGGAAGTGCCTTCGTTCGTCCCATCGGCATTATAACAACGCACGGAAAGACAGCATGTCGTCCGGAGCAGATAACAGCAAGATCATAAACTAAACATATTTTTCTTTTAATATTACTCATGATGTTGAATCAATCATTGTATGTGTGTAAAAACATCAAGACATATCACAATAGTTGGGGAGCTTGGTTCCAGCAGATGAGTTTCCTCGCGGACCCATTCGATGGGGGGAAATGGAGAATTCTTTAAGTATGAAATGCAATAATTTGAGCATTTTCTTTATTTACTCATGATTATTTAAAACGGTTGTGGCGTTGTGGCGTTGTAACTTTAAACTATTTGTTGTTACAAGGGGAATACAACAGCAATACGAACTGCGTATCGCCGCGATTCGGGAGCAGCCGCTACTATGGAACGTGGCCCTAAAAGAGTACCGTAATAGTATGACGCGGGACAAGTCTTGGGCGAAAATAGCCAACAAGCTTGGCTACACCGTCAATGACGTTAAGTTTAAGTGGAAGTGCCTTCGTTCGTCCCATCGGCATTATAACAACGCACGGAAAGACAGCATATCGTCCGGTGCAATCATTGTATGTGTGTAAAAACATCAAGACATATCACAATAGTTGGGGAACTTGGTTCCAGCAGATGAGTTTCCTCGCGGACCCATTCGATGGGGGGAAATGGAGAATTCTTTAAGTATGAAATGCAATAATTTGTGCATTTTCTTTATTTACTCATGATCATTTAAAACGGTTGTGGCGTTGTAACTTTAAACTATTTTTTGTTACAAAGGGAATACAACAGCAATACGAACTGCGTATCGCCGCGATTCGGGAGCAGCCGCTACTATGGAACGTGGCCCTAAAAGAGTACCGTAATAGTATGACGCGGGACAAGTCTTGGGCGAAAATAGCCAACAAGCTTGGCTACACCGTCAATGACGTTAAGTTTAAGTGGAAGTGCCTTCGTTCGTCCCATCGGCATTATAACAACGCACGGAAAGACAGCATATCGTCCGGTGCAATCATTGTATGTGTGTAAAAACATCAAGACATATCACAATAGTTGGGGAACTTGGTTCCAGCAGATGAGTTTCCTCGCGGACCCATTCGATGGGGGGAAATGGAGAATTCTTTAAGTATGAAATGCAAGAATTTGTGCATTTTCTTTATTTACTCATGATTATATAAAACGGTTGTGGCGTTGTAACTTTAAACTATTTGTTGTTACAAGGGGAATACAACAGCAATACGAACTGCGTATCGCCGCGATTCGGGAGCAGCCGCTACTATGGAACGTGGCCCTAAAAGAGTACCGTAATAGTATGACGCGGGACAAGTCTTGGGCGAAAATAGCCAACAAGCTTGGCTACACCGTCAATGACGTTAAGTTTAAGTGGAAGTGCCTTCGTTCGTCCCATCGGCATTATAACAACGCACGGAAAGACAGCATATCGTCCGGTGCAATCATTGTATGTGTGTAAAAACATCAAGACATATCACAATAGTTGGGGAACTTGGTTCCAGCAGATGAGTTTCCTCGCGGACCCATTCGATGGGGGGAAATGGAGAATTCTTTAAGTATGAAATGCAATAATTTGTGCATTTTCTTTATTTACTCATGATCATTTAAAACGGTTGTGGCGTTGTAACTTTAAACTATTTTTTGTTACAAAGGGAATACAACAGCAATACGAACTGCGTATCGCCGCGATTCGGGAGCAGCCGCTACTATGGAACGTGGCCCTAAAAGAGTACCGTAATAGTATGACGCGGGACAAGTCTTGGGCGAAAATAGCCAACAAGCTTGGCTACACCGTCAATGACGTTAAGTTTAAGTGGAAGTGCCTTCGTTCGTCCCATCGGCATTATAACAACGCACGGAAAGACAGCATGTCGTCCGGAGCAGATAACAGCAAGATCATAAACTAAACATATTTTTCTTTTAATATTACTCATGATGTTGAATCAATCATTGTATGTGTGTAAAAACATCAAGACATATCACAATAGTTGGGGAGCTTGGTTCCAGCAGATGAGTTTCCTCGCGGACCCATTCGATGGGGGGAAATGGAGAATTCTTTAAGTATGAAATGCAATAATTTGAGCATTTTCTTTATTTACTCATGATTATTTAAAGCGGTTGTGGCGTTGTGGCGTTGTGGCGTTGTAACTTTAAACTATTTGTTGTTACAAGGGGAATACAACAGCAATACGAACTGCGTATCGCCGCGATTCGGGAGCAGCCGCTATTTTGGAACGTGGCCCTAAAAGAGTACCGTAATAGTATGACGCGGGACAAGTCTTGGGCGAAAATAGCCAACAAGCTTGGCTACACCGTCAATGACGTTAAGTTTAAGTGGAAGTGCCTTCGTTCGTCCCATCGGCATTATAACAACGCACGGAAAGACAGCATGTCGTCCGGAGCAGATAACAGCAAGATCATAAACTAAACATATTTTACTTTTAATATTACTCATGATGTTGAATCAATCATTGTATGTGTGTAAAAACATCAAGACATATCACAATAGTTGGGGAACTTGGTTCCAGCAGATGAGTTTCCTCGCGGACCCATTCGATGGGGGGAAATGGAGAATTCTTTAAGTATGAAATGCAATAATTTGAGCATTTTCTTTATTTACTCATGATTATTTAAAACGGTTGTGGCGTTGTGGCGTTGTAACTTTAAACTATTTGTTGTTACAAGGGGAATACAACAGCAATACGAACTGCGTATCGCCGCGATTCGGGAGCAGCCGCTACTATGGAACGTGGCCCTAAAAGAGTACCGTAATAGTATGACGCGGGACAAGTCTTGGGCGAAAATAGCCAACAAGCTTGGCTACACCGTCAATGACGTTAAGTTTAAGTGGAAGTGCCTTCGTTCGTCCCATCGGCATTATAACAACGCACGGAAAGACAGCATGTCGTCCGGAGCAGATAACAGCAAGATCATAAACTAAACATATTTTTCTTTTAATATTACTCATGATGTTGAATCAATCATTGTATGTGTGTAAAAACATCAAGACATATCACAATAGTTGGGGAGCTTGGTTCCAGCAGATGAGTTTCCTCGCGGACCCATTCGATGGGGGGAAATGGAGAATTCTTTAAGTATGAAATGCAATAATTTGAGCATTTTCTTTATTTACTCATGATTATTTAAAACGGTTGTGGCGTTGTGGCGTTGTAACTTTAAACTATTTGTTGTTACAAGGGGAATACAACAGCAATACGAACTGCGTATCGCCGCGATTCGGGAGCAGCCGCTATTTTGGAACGTGGCCCTAAAAGAGTACCGTAATAGTATGACGCGGGACAAGTCTTGGGCGAAAATAGCCAACAAGCTTGGCTACACCGTCAATGACGTTAAGTTTAAGTGGAAGTGCCTTCGTTCGTCCCATCGGCATTATAACAACGCACGGAAAGACAGCATGTCGTCCGGAGCAGATAACAGCAAGATCATAAACTAAACATATTTTACTTTTAATATTACTCATGATGTTGAATCAATCATTGTATGTGTGTAAAAACATCAAGACATATCACAATAGTTGGGGAGCTTGGTTCCAGCAAATGAGTTTCCTCGCGGACCCATTCGATGGGGGGAAATGGAGAATTCTTTAAGTATGAAATGCAATAATTTGTGCATTTTCTTTATTTACTCATGATTATTTAAAACGGTTGTGGCGTTGTGGCGTTGTAACTTTAAACTATTTTTTGTTACAAGGGGAATACAACAGCAATACGAACTGCGTATCGCCGCGATTCGGGAGCAGCCGCTACTATGGAACGTGGCCCTAAAAGAGTACCGTAATAGTATGACGCGGGACAAGTCTTGGGCGAAAATAGCCAACAAGCTTGGCTACACCGTCAATGACGTTAAGTTTAAGTGGAAGTGCCTTCGTTCGTCCCATCGGCATTATAACAACGCACGGAAAGACAGCATGTCGTCCGGAGCAGATAACAGCAAGATCATAAACTAAACATATTTTTCTTTTCATATTACTCATGATGTTGAATCAATCATTGTATGTGTGTAAAAACATCAAGACATATCACAATAGTTGGGGAGCTTGGTTCCAGCAGATGAGTTTCCTCGCGGACCCATTCGATGGGGGGAAATGGAGAATTCTTTAAGTATGAAATGCAATAATTTGTGCATTTTCTTTATTTACTCATGATTATTTAAAACGGTTGTGGCGTTGTAACTTTAAACTATTTTTTGTTACAAGGGGAATACAACAGCAATACGAACTGCGTATCGCCGCGATTCGGGAGCAGCCGCTACTATGGAACGTGGCCCTAAAAGAGTACCGTAATAGTATGACGCGGGACAAGTCTTGGGCGAAAATAGCCAACAAGCTTGGCTACACCGTCAATGACGTTAAGTTTAAGTGGAAGTGCCTTCGTTCGTCCCATCGGCATTATAACAACGCACGGAAAGACAGCATGTCGTCCGGAGCAGATAACAGCAAGATCATAAACTAAACATATTTTTCTTTTAATATTACTCATGATGTTGAATCAATCATTGTATGTGTGTAAAAACATCAAGACATATCACAATAGTTGGGGAGCTTGGTTCCAGCAGATGAGTTTCCTCGCGGACCCATTCGATGGGGGGAAATGGAGAATTCTTTAAGTATGAAATGCAATAATTTGTGCATTTTCTTTATTTACTCATGATTATTTAAAACGGTTGTGGCGTTGTAACTTTAAACTATTTTTTGTTACAAGGGGAATACAACAGCAATACGAACTGCGTATCGCCGCGATTCGGGAGCAGCCGCTACTATGGAACGTGGCCCTAAAAGAGTACCGTAATAGTATGACGCGGGACAAGTCTTGGGCGAAAATAGCCAACAAGCTTGGCTACACCGTCAATGACGTTAAGTTTAAGTGGAAGTGCCTTCGTTCGTCCCATCGGCATTATAACAACGCACGGAAAGACAGCATGTCGTCCGGAGCAGATAACAGCAAGATCATAAACTAAACATATTTTTCTTTTCATATTACTCATGATGTTGAATCAATCATTGTATGTGTGTAAAAACATCAAGACATATCACAATAGTTGGGGAGCTTGGTTCCAGCAGATGAGTTTCCTCGCGGACCCATTCGATGGGGGGAAATGGAGAATTCTTTAAGTATGAAATGCAATAATTTGTGCATTTTCTTTATTTACTCATGATTATTTAAAACGGTTGTGGCGTTGTAACTTTAAACTATTTTTTGTTACAAGGGGAATACAACAGCAATACGAACTGCGTATCGCCGCGATTCGGGAGCAGCCGCTACTATGGAACGTGGCCCTAAAAGAGTACCGTAATAGTATGACGCGGGACAAGTCTTGGGCGAAAATAGCCAACAAGCTTGGCTACACCGTCAATGACGTTAAGTTTAAGTGGAAGTGCCTTCGTTCGTCCCATCGGCATTATAACAACGCACGGAAAGACAGCATGTCGTCCGGAGCAGATAACAGCAAGATCATAAACTAAACATATTTTTCTTTTCATATTACTCATGATGTTGAATCAATCATTGTATGTGTGTAAAAACATCAAGACATATCACAATAGTTGGGGAGCTTGGTTCCAGCAAATGAGTTTCCTCGCGGACCCATTCGATGGGGGGAAATGGAGAATTCTTTAAGTATGAAATGCAATAATTTGTGCATTTTCTTTATTTACTCATGATTATTTAAAACGGTTGTGGCGTTGTGGCGTTGTAACTTTAAACTATTTTTTGTTACAAGGGGAATACAACAGCAATACGAACTGCGTATCGCCGCGATTCGGGAGCAGCCGCTACTATGGAACGTGGCCCTAAAAGAGTACCGTAATAGTATGACGCGGGACAAGTCTTGGGCGAAAATAGCCAACAAGCTTGGCTACACCGTCAATGACGTTAAGTTTAAGTGGAAGTGCCTTCGTTCGTCCCATCGGCATTATAACAACGCACGGAAAGACAGCATGTCGTCCGGAGCAGATAACAGCAAGATCATAAACTAAACATATTTTTCTTTTCATATTACTCATGATGTTGAATCAATCATTGTATGTGTGTAAAAACATCAAGACATATCACAATAGTTGGGGAGCTTGGTTCCAGCAGATGAGTTTCCTCGCGGACCCATTCGATGGGGGGAAATGGAGAATTCTTTAAGTATGAAATGCAATAATTTGAGCATTTTCTTTATTTACTCATGATTATTTAAAACGGTTGTGGCGTTGTGGCGTTGTAACTTTAAACTATTTGTTGTTACAAGGGGAATACAACAGCAATACGAACTGCGTATCGCCGCGATTCGGGAGCAGCCGCTACTATGGAACGTGGCCCTAAAAGAGTACCGTAATAGTATGACGCGGGACAAGTCTTGGGCGAAAATAGCCAACAAGCTTGGCTACACCGTCAATGACGTTAAGTTTAAGTGGAAGTGCCTTCGTTCGTCCCATCGGCATTATAACAACGCACGGAAAGACAGCATGTCGTCCGGAGCAGATAACAGCAAGATCATAAACTAAACATATTTTTCTTTTAATATTACTCATGATGTTGAATCAATCATTGTATGTGTGTAAAAACATCAAGACATATCACAATAGTTGGGGAGCTTGGTTCCAGCAGATGAGTTTCCTCGCGGACCCATTCGATGGGGGGAAATGGAGAATTCTTTAAGTATGAAATGCAATAATTTGAGCATTTTCTTTATTTACTCATGATTATTTAAAACGGTTGTGGCGTTGTGGCGTTGTAACTTTAAACTATTTGTTGTTACAAGGGGAATACAACAGCAATACGAACTGCGTATCGCCGCGATTCGGGAGCAGCCGCTATTTTGGAACGTGGCCCTAAAAGAGTACCGTAATAGTATGACGCGGGACAAGTCTTGGGCGAAAATAGCCAACAAGCTTGGCTACACCGTCAATGACGTTAAGTTTAAGTGGAAGTGCCTTCGTTCGTCCCATCGGCATTATAACAACGCACGGAAAGACAGCATGTCGTCCGGAGCAGATAACAGCAAGATCATAAACTAAACATATTTTTCTTTTAATATTACTCATGATGTTGAATCAATCATTGTATGTGTGTAAAAACATCAAGACATATCACAATAGTTGGGGAGCTTGGTTCCAGCAAATGAGTTTCCTCGCGGACCCATTCGATGGGGGGAAATGGAGAATTCTTTAAGTATGAAATGCAATAATTTGTGCATTTTCTTTATTTACTCATGATTATTTAAAACGGTTGTGGCGTTGTAACTTTAAACTATTTTTTGTTACAAGGGGAATACAACAGCAATACGAACTGCGTATCGCCGCGATTCGGGAGCAGCCGCTACTATGGAACGTGGCCCTAAAAGAGTACCGTAATAGTATGACGCGGGACAAGTCTTGGGCGAAAATAGCCAACAAGCTTGGCTACACCGTCAATGACGTTAAGTTTAAGTGGAAGTGCCTTCGTTCGTCCCATCGGCATTATAACAACGCACGGAAAGACAGCATGTCGTCCGGAGCAGATAACAGCAAGATCATAAACTAAACATATTTTTCTTTTAATATTACTCATGATGTTGAATCAATCATTGTATGTGTGTAAAAACATCAAGACATATCACAATAGTTGGGGAGCTTGGTTCCAGCAAATGAGTTTCCTCGCGGACCCATTCGATGGGGGGAAATGGAGAATTCTTTAAGTATGAAATGCAATAATTTGTGCATTTTCTTTATTTACTCATGATTATTTAAAACGGTTGTGGCGTTGTAACTTTAAACTATTTTTTGTTACAAGGGGAATACAACAGCAATACGAACTGCGTATCGCCGCGATTCGGGAGCAGCCGCTACTATGGAACGTGGCCCTAAAAGAGTACCGTAATAGTATGACGCGGGACAAGTCTTGGGCGAAAATAGCCAACAAGCTTGGCTACACCGTCAATGACGTTAAGTTTAAGTGGAAGTGCCTTCGTTCGTCCCATCGGCATTATAACAACGCACGGAAAGACAGCATATCGTCCGGTGCAATCATTGTATGTGTGTAAAAACATCAAGACATATCACAATAGTTGGGGAGCTTGGTTCCAGCAGATGAGTTTCCTCGCGGACCCATTCGATGGGGGGAAATGGAGAATTCTTTAAGTATGAAATGCAATAATTTGAGCATTTTCTTTATTTACTCATGATTATTTAAAGCGGTTGTGGCGTTGTGGCGTTGTGGCGTTGTAACTTTAAACTATTTGTTGTTACAAGGGGAATACAACAGCAATACGAACTGCGTATCGCCGCGATTCGGGAGCAGCCGCTATTTTGGAACGTGGCCCTAAAAGAGTACCGTAATAGTATGACGCGGGACAAGTCTTGGGCGAAAATAGCCAACAAGCTTGGCTACACCGTCAATGACGTTAAGTTTAAGTGGAAGTGCCTTCGTTCGTCCCATCGGCATTATAACAACGCACGGAAAGACAGCATGTCGTCCGGAGCAGATAACAGCAAGATCATAAACTAAACATATTTTACTTTTAATATTACTCATGATGTTGAATCAATCATTGTATGTGTGTAAAAACATCAAGACATATCACAATAGTTGGGGAGCTTGGTTCCAGCAAATGAGTTTCCTCGCGGACCCATTCGATGGGGGGAAATGGAGAATTCTTTAAGTATGAAATGCAATAATTTGTGCATTTTCTTTATTTACTCATGATTATTTAAAACGGTTGTGGCGTTGTGGCGTTGTAACTTTAAACTATTTTTTGTTACAAGGGGAATACAACAGCAATACGAACTGCGTATCGCCGCGATTCGGGAGCAGCCGCTACTATGGAACGTGGCCCTAAAAGAGTACCGTAATAGTATGACGCGGGACAAGTCTTGGGCGAAAATAGCCAACAAGCTTGGCTACACCGTCAATGACGTTAAGTTTAAGTGGAAGTGCCTTCGTTCGTCCCATCGGCATTATAACAACGCACGGAAAGACAGCATATCGTCCGGTGCAATCATTGTATGTGTGTAAAAACATCAAGACATATCACAATAGTTGGGGAACTTGGTTCCAGCAGATGAGTTTCCTCGCGGACCCATTCGATGGGGGGAAATGGAGAATTCTTTAAGTATGAAATGCAATAATTTGTGCATTTTCTTTATTTACTCATGATTATTTAAAACGGTTGTGGCGTTGTGGCGTTGTAACTTTAAACTATTTTTTGTTACAAGGGGAATACAACAGCAATACGAACTGCGTATCGCCGCGATTCGGGAGCAGCCGCTACTATGGAACGTGGCCCTAAAAGAGTACCGTAATAGTATGACGCGGGACAAGTCTTGGGCGAAAATAGCCAACAAGCTTGGCTACACCGTCAATGACGTTAAGTTTAAGTGGAAGTGCCTTCGTTCGTCCCATCGGCATTATAACAACGCACGGAAAGACAGCATGTCGTCCGGAGCAGATAACAGCAAGATCATAAACTAAACATATTTTACTTTTAATATTACTCATGATGTTGAATCAATCATTGTATGTGTGTAAAAACATCAAGACATATCACAATAGTTGGGGAGCTTGGTTCCAGCAAATGAGTTTCCTCGCGGACCCATTCGATGGGGGGAAATGGAGAATTCTTTAAGTATGAAATGCAATAATTTGTGCATTTTCTTTATTTACTCATGATTATTTAAAACGGTTGTGGCGTTGTGGCGTTGTAACTTTAAACTATTTGTTGTTACAAGGGGAATACAATAGCAATACGAACTGCGTATCGCCGCGATTCGGGAGCAGCCGCTATTTTGGAACGTGGTCCTAAAAGAGTACCGTAATAGTATGACGCGGGACAAGTCTTGGGCGAAAATAGCCAACAAGCTTGGCTACACCGTCAATGACGTTAAGTTTAAGTGGAAGTGCCTTCGTTCGTCCCATCGGCATTATAACAACGCACGGAAAGACAGCATATCGTCCGGTGCAATCATTGTATGTGTGTAAAAACATCAAGACATATCACAATAGTTGGGGAACTTGGTTCCAGCAGATGAGTTTCCTCGCGGACCCATTCGATGGGGGGAAATGGAGAATTCTTTAAGTATGAAATGCAATAATTTGTGCATTTTCTTTATTTACTCATGATCATTTAAAACGGTTGTGGCGTTGTAACTTTAAACTATTTTTTGTTACAAGGGGAATACAACAGCAATACGAACTGCGTATCGCCGCGATTCGGGAGCAGCCGCTATTTTGGAACGTGGCCCTAAAAGAGTACCGTAATAGTATGACGCGGGACAAGTCTTGGGCGAAAATAGCCAACAAGCTTGGCTACACCGTCAATGACGTTAAGTTTAAGTGGAAGTGCCTTCGTTCGTCCCATCGGCATTATAACAACGCACGGAAAGACAGCATATCGTCCGGTGCAATCATTGTATGTGTGTAAAAACATCAAGACATATCACAATAGTTGGGGAACTTGGTTCCAGCAGATGAGTTTCCTCGCGGACCCATTCGATGGGGGGAAATGGAGAATTCTTTAAGTATGAAATGCAATAATTTGAGCATTTTCTTTATTTACTCATGATTATTTAAAACGGTTGTGGCGTTGTGGCGTTGTAACTTTAAACTATTTGTTGTTACAAGGGGAATACAATAGCAATACGAACTGCGTATCGCCGCGATTCGGGAGCAGCCGCTACTATGGAACGTGGCCCTAAAAGAGTACCGTAATAGTATGACGCGGGACAAGTCTTGGGCGAAAATAGCCAACAAGCTTGGCTACACCGTCAATGACGTTAAGTTTAAGTGGAAGTGCCTTCGTTCGTCCCATCGGCATTATAACAACGCACGGAAAGACAGCATGTCGTCCGGAGCAGATAACAGCAAGATCATAAACTAAACATATTTTTCTTTTCATATTACTCATGATGTTGAATCAATCATTGTATGTGTGTAAAAACATCAAGACATATCACAATAGTTGGGGAGCTTGGTTCCAGCAGATGAGTTTCCTCGCGGACCCATTCGATGGGGGGAAATGGAGAATTCTTTAAGTATGAAATGCAATAATTTGAGCATTTTCTTTATTTACTCATGATTATTTAAAACGGTTGTGGCGTTGTGGCGTTGTAACTTTAAACTATTTGTTGTTACAAGGGGAATACAATAGCAATACGAACTGCGTATCGCCGCGATTCGGGAGCAGCCGCTATTTTGGAACGTGGCCCTAAAAGAATACCGTAATAGTATGACGCGGGACAAGTCTTGGGCGAAAATAGCCAACAAGCTTGGCTACACCGTCAATGACGTTAAGTTTAAGTGGAAGTGCCTTCGTTCGTCCCATCGGCATTATAACAACGCACGGAAAGACAGCATGTCGTCCGGAGCAGATAACAGCAAGATCATAAACTAAACATATTTTACTTTTAATATTACTCATGATGTTGAATCAATCATTGTTTGTGTGTAAAAACATCAAGACATATCACAATAGTTGGGGAGCTTGGTTCCAGCAGATGAGTTTCCTCGCGGACCCATTCGATGGGGGGAAATGGAGAATTCTTTAAGTATGAAATGCAATAATTTGAGCATTTTCTTTATTTACTCATGATTATTTAAAACGGTTGTGGCGTTGTGGCGTTGTAACTTTAAACTATTTGTTGTTACAAGGGGAATACAATAGCAATACGAACTGCGTATCGCCGCGATTCGGGAGCAGCCGCTATTTTGGAACGTGGCCCTAAAAGAGTACCGTAATAGTATGACGCGGGACAAGTCTTGGGCGAAAATAGCCAACAAGCTTGGCTACACCGTCAATGACGTTAAGTTTAAGTGGAAGTGCCTTCGTTCGTCCCATCGGCATTATAACAACGCACGGAAAGACAGCATGTCGTCCGGAGCAGATAACAGCAAGATCATAAACTAAACATATTTTACTTTTAATATTACTCATGATGTTGAATCAATCATTGTATGTGTGTAAAAACATCAAGACATATCACAATAGTTGGGGAGCTTGGTTCCAGCAAATGAGTTTCCTCGCGGACCCATTCGATGGGGGGAAATGGAGAATTCTTTAAGTATGAAATGCAATAATTTGTGCATTTTCTTTATTTACTCATGATTATTTAAAACGGTTGTGGCGTTGTGGCGTTGTAACTTTAAACTATTTTTTGTTACAAGGGGAATACAACAGCAATACGAACTGCGTATCGCCGCGATTCGGGAGCAGCCGCTACTATGGAACGTGGCCCTAAAAGAGTACCGTAATAGTATGACGCGGGACAAGTCTTGGGCGAAAATAGCCAACAAGCTTGGCTACACCGTCAATGACGTTAAGTTTAAGTGGAAGTGCCTTCGTTCGTCCCATCGGCATTATAACAACGCACGGAAAGACAGCATATCGTCCGGTGCAATCATTGTATGTGTGTAAAAACATCAAGACATATCACAATAGTTGGGGAACTTGGTTCCAGCAGATGAGTTTCCTCGCGGACCCATTCGATGGGGGGAAATGGAGAATTCTTTAAGTATGAAATGCAATAATTTGTGCATTTTCTTTATTTACTCATGATCATTTAAAACGGTTGTGGCGTTGTAACTTTAAACTATTTTTTGTTACAAGGGGAATACAACAGCAATACGAACTGCGTATCGCCGCGATTCGGGAGCAGCCGCTACTATGGAACGTGGCCCTAAAAGAGTACCGTAATAGTATGACGCGGGACAAGTCTTGGGCGAAAATAGCCAACAAGCTTGGCTACACCGTCAATGACGTTAAGTTTAAGTGGAAGTGCCTTCGTTCGTCCCATCGGCATTATAACAACGCACGGAAAGACAGCATATCGTCCGGTGCAATCATTGTATGTGTGTAAAAACATCAAGACATATCACAATAGTTGGGGAACTTGGTTCCAGCAGATGAGTTTCCTCGCGGACCCATTCGATGGGGGGAAATGGAGAATTCTTTAAGTATGAAATGCAATAATTTGTGCATTTTCTTTATTTACTCATGATCATTTAAAACGGTTGTGGCGTTGTAACTTTAAACTATTTTTTGTTACAAGGGGAATACAACAGCAATACGAACTGCGTATCGCCGCGATTCGGGAGCAGCCGCTATTTTGGAACGTGGCCCTAAAAGAGTACCGTAATAGTATGACGCGGGACAAGTCTTGGGCGAAAATAGCCAACAAGCTTGGCTACACCGTCAATGACGTTAAGTTTAAGTGGAAGTGCCTTCGTTCGTCCCATCGGCATTATAACAACGCACGGAAAGACAGCATGTCGTCCGGAGCAGATAACAGCAAGATCATAAACTAAACATATTTTACTTTTAATATTACTCATGATGTTGAATCAATCATTGTATGTGTGTAAAAACATCAAGACATATCACAATAGTTGGGGAGCTTGGTTCCAGCAAATGAGTTTCCTCGCGGACCCATTCGATGGGGGGAAATGGAGAATTCTTTAAGTATGAAATGCAATAATTTGTGCATTTTCTTTATTTACTCATGATTATTTAAAACGGTTGTGGCGTTGTGGCGTTGTAACTTTAAACTATTTCTTGTTACAAGGGGAATACAACAGCAATACGAACTGCGTATCGCCGCGATTCGGGAGCAGCCGCTACTATGGAACGTGGCCCTAAAAGAGTACCGTAATAGTATGACGCGGGACAAGTCTTGGGCGAAAATAGCCAACAAGCTTGGCTACACCGTCAATGACGTTAAGTTTAAGTGGAAGTGCCTTCGTTCGTCCCATCGGCATTATAACAACGCACGGAAAGACAGCATGTCGTCCGGAGCAGATAACAGCAAGATCATAAACTAAACATATTTTTCTTTTCATATTACTCATGATGTTGAATCAATCATTGTATGTGTGTAAAAACATCAAGACATATCACAATAGTTGGGGAGCTTGGTTCCAGCAGATGAGTTTCCTCGCGGACCCATTCGATGGGGGGAAATGGAGAATTCTTTAAGTATGAAATGCAATAATTTGTGCATTTTCTTTATTTACTCATGATTATTTAAAACGGTTGTGGCGTTGTAACTTTAAACTATTTTTTGTTACAAGGGGAATACAACAGCAATACGAACTGCGTATCGCCGCGATTCGGGAGCAGCCGCTACTATGGAACGTGGCCCTAAAAGAGTACCGTAATAGTATGACGCGGGACAAGTCTTGGGCGAAAATAGCCAACAAGCTTGGCTACACCGTCAATGACGTTAAGTTTAAGTGGAAGTGCCTTCGTTCGTCCCATCGGCATTATAACAACGCACGGAAAGACAGCATGTCGTCCGGAGCAGATAACAGCAAGATCATAAACTAAACATATTTTTCTTTTCATATTACTCATGATGTTGAATCAATCATTGTATGTGTGTAAAAACATCAAGACATATCACAATAGTTGGGGAGCTTGGTTCCAGCAGATGAGTTTCCTCGCGGACCCATTCGATGGGGGGAAATGGAGAATTCTTTAAGTATGAAATGCAATAATTTGAGCATTTTCTTTATTTACTCATGATTATTTAAAACGGTTGTGGCGTTGTGGCGTTGTAACTTTAAACTATTTGTTGTTACAAGGGGAATACAACAGCAATACGAACTGCGTATCGCCGCGATTCGGGAGCAGCCGCTACTATGGAACGTGGCCCTAAAAGAGTACCGTAATAGTATGACGCGGGACAAGTCTTGGGCGAAAATAGCCAACAAGCTTGGCTACACCGTCAATGACGTTAAGTTTAAGTGGAAGTGCCTTCGTTCGTCCCATCGGCATTATAACAACGCACGGAAAGACAGCATGTCGTCCGGAGCAGATAACAGCAAGATCATAAACTAAACATATTTTTCTTTTAATATTACTCATGATGTTGAATCAATCATTGTATGTGTGTAAAAACATCAAGACATATCACAATAGTTGGGGAGCTTGGTTCCAGCAAATGAGTTTCCTCGCGGACCCATTCGATGGGGGGAAATGGAGAATTCTTTAAGTATGAAATGCAATAATTTGTGCATTTTCTTTATTTACTCATGATTATTTAAAACGGTTGTGGCGTTGTGGCGTTGTAACTTTAAACTATTTTTTGTTACAAGGGGAATACAACAGCAATACGAACTGCGTATCGCCGCGATTCGGGAGCAGCCGCTACTATGGAACGTGGCCCTAAAAGAGTACCGTAATAGTATGACGCGGGACAAGTCTTGGGCGAAAATAGCCAACAAGCTTGGCTACACCGTCAATGACGTTAAGTTTAAGTGGAAGTGCCTTCGTTCGTCCCATCGGCATTATAACAACGCACGGAAAGACAGCATGTCGTCCGGAGCAGATAACAGCAAGATCATAAACTAAACATATTTTTCTTTTCATATTACTCATGATGTTGAATCAATCATTGTATGTGTGTAAAAACATCAAGACATATCACAATAGTTGGGGAGCTTGGTTCCAGCAGATGAGTTTCCTCGCGGACCCATTCGATGGGGGGAAATGGAGAATTCTTTAAGTATGAAATGCAATAATTTGAGCATTTTCTTTATTTACTCATGATTATTTAAAACCGTTGTGGCGTTGTGGCGTTGTAACTTTAAACTATTTGTTGTTACAAGGGGAATACAACAGCAATACGAACTGCGTATCGCCGCGATTCGGGAGCAGCCGCTACTATGGAACGTGGCCCTAAAAGAGTACCGTAATAGTATGACGCGGGACAAGTCTTGGGCGAAAATAGCCAACAAGCTTGGCTACACCGTCAATGACGTTAAGTTTAAGTGGAAGTGCCTTCGTTCGTCCCATCGGCATTATAACAACGCACGGAAAGACAGCATGTCGTCCGGAGCAGATAACAGCAAGATCATAAACTAAACATATTTTTCTTTTAATATTACTCATGATGTTGAATCAATCATTGTATGTGTGTAAAAACATCAAGACATATCACAATAGTTGGGGAGCTTGGTTCCAGCAGATGAGTTTCCTCGCGGACCCATTCAATGGGGGGAAATGGAGAATTCTTTAAGTATGAAATGCAATAATTTGAGCATTTTCTTTATTTACTCATGATTATTTAAAACGGTTGTGGCGTTGTGGCGTTGTAACTTTAAACTATTTGTTGTTACAAGGGGAATACAACAGCAATACGAACTGCGTATCGCCGCGATTCGGGAGCAGCCGCTATTTTGGAACGTGGCCCTAAAAGAGTACCGTAATAGTATGACGCGGGACAAGTCTTGGGCGAAAATAGCCAACAAGCTTGGCTACACCGTCAATGACGTTAAGTTTAAGTGGAAGTGCCTTCGTTCGTCCCATCGGCATTATAACAACGCACGGAAAGACAGCATGTCGTCCGGAGCAGATAACAGCAAGATCATAAACTAAACATATTTTACTTTTAATATTACTCATGATGTTGAATCAATCATTGTATGTGTGTAAAAACATCAAGACATATCACAATAGTTGGGGAGCTTGGTTCCAGCAAATGAGTTTCCTCGCGGACCCATTCGATGGGGGGAAATGGAGAATTCTTTAAGTATGAAATGCAATAATTTGTGCATTTTCTTTATTTACTCATGATTATTTAAAACGGTTGTGGCGTTGTAACTTTAAACTATTTTTTGTTACAAGGGGAATACAACAGCAATACGAACTGCGTATCGCCGCGATTCGGGAGCAGCCGCTACTATGGAACGTGGCCCTAAAAGAGTACCGTAATAGTATGACGCGGGACAAGTCTTGGGCGAAAATAGCCAACAAGCTTGGCTACACCGTCAATGACGTTAAGTTTAAGTGGAAGTGCCTTCGTTCGTCCCATCGGCATTATAACAACGCACGGAAAGACAGCATATCGTCCGGTGCAATCATTGTATGTGTGTAAAAACATCAAGACATATCACAATAGTTGGGGAACTTGGTTCCAGCAGATGAGTTTCCTCGCGGACCCATTCGATGGGGGGAAATGGAGAATTCTTTAAGTATGAAATGCAATAATTTGTGCATTTTCTTTATTTACTCATGATCATTTAAAACGGTTGTGGCGTTGTAACTTTAAACTATTTTTTGTTACAAGGGGAATACAACAGCAATACGAACTGCGTATCGCCGCGATTCGGGAGCAGCCGCTACTATGGAACGTGGCCCTAAAAGAGTACCGTAATAGTATGACGCGGGACAAGTCTTGGGCGAAAATAGCCAACAAGCTTGGCTACACCGTCAATGACGTTAAGTTTAAGTGGAAGTGCCTTCGTTCGTCCCATCGGCATTATAACAACGCACGGAAAGACAGCATATCGTCCGGTGCAATCATTGTATGTGTGTAAAAACATCAAGACATATCACAATAGTTGGGGAGCTTGGTTCCAGCAGATGAGTTTCCTCGCGGACCCATTCGATGGGGGGAAATGGAGAATTCTTTAAGTATGAAATGCAATAATTTGAGCATTTTCTTTATTTACTCATGATTATTTAAAGCGGTTGTGGCGTTGTGGCGTTGTGGCGTTGTAACTTTAAACTATTTGTTGTTACAAGGGGAATACAACAGCAATACGAACTGCGTATCGCCGCGATTCGGGAGCAGCCGCTATTTTGGAACGTGGCCCTAAAAGAGTACCGTAATAGTATGACGCGGGACAAGTCTTGGGCGAAAATAGCCAACAAGCTTGGCTACACCGTCAATGACGTTAAGTTTAAGTGGAAGTGCCTTCGTTCGTCCCATCGGCATTATAACAACGCACGGAAAGACAGCATGTCGTCCGGAGCAGATAACAGCAAGATCATAAACTAAACATATTTTACTTTTAATATTACTCATGATGTTGAATCAATCATTGTATGTGTGTAAAAACATCAAGACATATCACAATAGTTGGGGAGCTTGGTTCCAGCAAATGAGTTTCCTCGCGGACCCATTCGATGGGGGGAAATGGAGAATTCTTTAAGTATGAAATGCAATAATTTGTGCATTTTCTTTATTTACTCATGATTATTTAAAACGGTTGTGGCGTTGTAACTTTAAACTATTTTTTGTTACAAGGGGAATACAACAGCAATACGAACTGCGTATCGCCGCGATTCGGGAGCAGCCGCTACTATGGAACGTGGCCCTAAAAGAGTACCGTAATAGTATGACGCGGGACAAGTCTTGGGCGAAAATAGCCAACAAGCTTGGCTACACCGTCAATGACGTTAAGTTTAAGTGGAAGTGCCTTCGTTCGTCCCATCGGCATTATAACAACGCACGGAAAGACAGCATGTCGTCCGGAGCAGATAACAGCAAGATCATAAACTAAACATATTTTTCTTTTAATATTACTCATGATGTTGAATCAATCATTGTATGTGTGTAAAAACATCAAGACATATCACAATAGTTGGGGAGCTTGGTTCCAGCAAATGAGTTTCCTCGCGGACCCATTCGATGGGGGGAAATGGAGAATTCTTTAAGTATGAAATGCAATAATTTGTGCATTTTCTTTATTTACTCATGATTATTTAAAACGGTTGTGGCGTTGTAACTTTAAACTATTTTTTGTTACAAGGGGAATACAACAGCAATACGAACTGCGTATCGCCGCGATTCGGGAGCAGCCGCTACTATGGAACGTGGCCCTAAAAGAGTACCGTAATAGTATGACGCGGGACAAGTCTTGGGCGAAAATAGCCAACAAGCTTGGCTACACCGTCAATGACGTTAAGTTTAAGTGGAAGTGCCTTCGTTCGTCCCATCGGCATTATAACAACGCACGGAAAGACAGCATATCGTCCGGTGCAATCATTGTATGTGTGTAAAAACATCAAGACATATCACAATAGTTGGGGAGCTTGGTTCCAGCAGATGAGTTTCCTCGCGGACCCATTCGATGGGGGGAAATGGAGAATTCTTTAAGTATGAAATGCAATAATTTGAGCATTTTCTTTATTTACTCATGATTATTTAAAGCGGTTGTGGCGTTGTGGCGTTGTAACTTTAAACTATTTGTTGTTACAAGGGGAATACAACAGCAATACGAACTGCGTATCGCCGCGATTCGGGAGCAGCCGCTATTTTGGAACGTGGCCCTAAAAGAGTACCGTAATAGTATGACGCGGGACAAGTCTTGGGCGAAAATAGCCAACAAGCTTGGCTACACCGTCAATGACGTTAAGTTTAAGTGGAAGTGCCTTCGTTCGTCCCATCGGCATTATAACAACGCACGGAAAGACAGCATGTCGTCCGGAGCAGATAACAGCAAGATCATAAACTAAACATATTTTACTTTTAATATTACTCATGATGTTGAATCAATCATTGTATGTGTGTAAAAACATCAAGACATATCACAATAGTTGGGGAGCTTGGTTCCAGCAAATGAGTTTCCTCGCGGACCCATTCGATGGGGGGAAATGGAGAATTCTTTAAGTATGAAATGCAATAATTTGTGCATTTTCTTTATTTACTCATGATTATTTAAAACGGTTGTGGCGTTGTGGCGTTGTAACTTTAAACTATTTTTTGTTACAAGGGGAATACAACAGCAATACGAACTGCGTATCGCCGCGATTCGGGAGCAGCCGCTACTATGGAACGTGGCCCTAAAAGAGTACCGTAATAGTATGACGCGGGACAAGTCTTGGGCGAAAATAGCCAACAAGCTTGGCTACACCGTCAATGACGTTAAGTTTAAGTGGAAGTGCCTTCGTTCGTCCCATCGGCATTATAACAACGCACGGAAAGACAGCATATCGTCCGGTGCAATCATTGTATGTGTGTAAAAACATCAAGACATATCACAATAGTTGGGGAACTTGGTTCCAGCAGATGAGTTTCCTCGCGGACCCATTCGATGGGGGGAAATGGAGAATTCTTTAAGTATGAAATGCAATAATTTGTGCATTTTCTTTATTTACTCATGATTATTTAAAACGGTTGTGGCGTTGTGGCGTTGTAACTTTAAACTATTTTTTGTTACAAGGGGAATACAACAGCAATACGAACTGCGTATCGCCGCGATTCGGGAGCAGCCGCTACTATGGAACGTGGCCCTAAAAGAGTACCGTAATAGTATGACGCGGGACAAGTCTTGGGCGAAAATAGCCAACAAGCTTGGCTACACCGTCAATGACGTTAAGTTTAAGTGGAAGTGCCTTCGTTCGTCCCATCGGCATTATAACAACGCACGGAAAGACAGCATGTCGTCCGGAGCAGATAACAGCAAGATCATAAACTAAACATATTTTACTTTTAATATTACTCATGATGTTGAATCAATCATTGTATGTGTGTAAAAACATCAAGACATATCACAATAGTTGGGGAGCTTGGTTCCAGCAAATGAGTTTCCTCGCGGACCCATTCGATGGGGGGAAATGGAGAATTCTTTAAGTATGAAATGCAATAATTTGTGCATTTTCTTTATTTACTCATGATTATTTAAAACGGTTGTGGCGTTGTGGCGTTGTAACTTTAAACTATTTGTTGTTACAAGGGGAATACAATAGCAATACGAACTGCGTATCGCCGCGATTCGGGAGCAGCCGCTATTTTGGAACGTGGCCCTAAAAGAGTACCGTAATAGTATGACGCGGGACAAGTCTTGGGCGAAAATAGCCAACAAGCTTGGCTACACCGTCAATGACGTTAAGTTTAAGTGGAAGTGCCTTCGTTCGTCCCATCGGCATTATAACAACGCACGGAAAGACAGCATGTCGTCCGGAGCAGATAACAGCAAGATCATAAACTAAACATATTTTTCTTTTCATATTACTCATGATGTTGAATCAATCATTGTATGTGTGTAAAAACATCAAGACATATCACAATAGTTGGGGAACTTGGTTCCAGCAGATGAGTTTCCTCGCGGACCCATTCGATGGGGGGAAATGGATAATTCTTTAAGTATGAAATGCAATAATTTGAGCATTTTCTTTATTTACTCATGATTATTTAAAACGGTTGTGGCGTTGTGGCGTTGTAACTTTAAACTATTTGTTGTTACAAGGGGAATACAATAGCAATACGAACTGCGTATCGCCGCGATTCGGGAGCAGCCGCTATTTTGGAACGTGGCCCTAAAAGAGTACCGTAATAGTATGACGCGGGACAAGTCTTGGGCGAAAATAGCCAACAAGCTTGGCTACACCGTCAATGACGTTAAGTTTAAGTGGAAGTGCCTTCGTTCGTCCCATCGGCATTATAACAACGCACGGAAAGACAGCATGTCGTCCGGAGCAGATAACAGCAAGATCATAAACTAAACATATTTTACTTTTAATATTACTCATGATGTTGAATCAATCATTGTATGTGTGTAAAAACATCAAGACATATCACAATAGTTGGGGAGCTTGGTTCCAGCAAATGAGTTTCCTCGCGGACCCATTCGATGGGGGGAAATGGAGAATTCTTTAAGTATGAAATGCAATAATTTGTGCATTTTCTTTATTTACTCATGATTATTTAAAACGGTTGTGGCGTTGTGGCGTTGTAACTTTAAACTATTTTTTGTTACAAGGGGAATACAACAGCAATACGAACTGCGTATCGCCGCGATTCGGGAGCAGCCGCTACTATGGAACGTGGCCCTAAAAGAGTACCGTAATAGTATGACGCGGGACAAGTCTTGGGCGAAAATAGCCAACAAGCTTGGCTACACCGTCAATGACGTTAAGTTTAAGTGGAAGTGCCTTCGTTCGTCCCATCGGCATTATAACAACGCACGGAAAGACAGCATATCGTCCGGTGCAATCATTGTATGTGTGTAAAAACATCAAGACATATCACAATAGTTGGGGAACTTGGTTCCAGCAGATGAGTTTCCTCGCGGACCCATTCGATGGGGGGAAATGGAGAATTCTTTAAGTATGAAATGCAATAATTTGTGCATTTTCTTTATTTACTCATGATCATTTAAAACGGTTGTGGCGTTGTAACTTTAAACTATTTTTTGTTACAAGGGGAATACAACAGCAATACGAACTGCGTATCGCCGCGATTCGGGAGCAGCCGCTACTATGGAACGTGGCCCTAAAAGAGTACCGTAATAGTATGACGCGGGACAAGTCTTGGGCGAAAATAGCCAACAAGCTTGGCTACACCGTCAATGACGTTAAGTTTAAGTGGAAGTGCCTTCGTTCGTCCCATCGGCATTATAACAACGCACGGAAAGACAGCATATCGTCCGGTGCAATCATTGTATGTGTGTAAAAACATCAAGACATATCACAATAGTTGGGGAACTTGGTTCCAGCAGATGAGTTTCCTCGCGGACCCATTCGATGGGGGGAAATGGAGAATTCTTTAAGTATGAAATGCAATAATTTGTGCATTTTCTTTATTTACTCATGATCATTTAAAACGGTTGTGGCGTTGTAACTTTAAACTATTTTTTGTTACAAGGGGAATACAACAGCAATACGAACTGCGTATCGCCGCGATTCGGGAGCAGCCGCTATTTTGGAACGTGGCCCTAAAAGAGTACCGTAATAGTATGACGCGGGACAAGTCTTGGGCGAAAATAGCCAACAAGCTTGGCTACACCGTCAATGACGTTAAGTTTAAGTAGAAGTGCCTTCGTTCGTCCCATCGGCATTATAACAACGCACGGAAAGACAGCATGTCGTCCGGAGCAGATAACAGCAAGATCATAAACTAAACATATTTTACTTTTAATATTACTCATGATGTTGAATCAATCATTGTATGTGTGTAAAAACATCAAGACATATCACAATAGTTGGGGAGCTTGGTTCCAGCAAATGAGTTTCCTCGCGGACCCATTCGATGGGGGGAAATGGAGAATTCTTTAAGTATGAAATGCAATAATTTGTGCATTTTCTTTATTTACTCATGATTATTTAAAACGGTTGTGGCGTTGTGGCGTTGTAACTTTAAACTATTTCTTGTTACAAGGGGAATACAACAGCAATACGAACTGCGTATCGCCGCGATTCGGGAGCAGCCGCTACTATGGAACGTGGCCCTAAAAGAGTACCGTAATAGTATGACGCGGGACAAGTCTTGGGCGAAAATAGCCAACAAGCTTGGCTACACCGTCAATGACGTTAAGTTTAAGTGGAAGTGCCTTCGTTCGTCCCATCGGCATTATAACAACGCACGGAAAGACAGCATGTCGTCCGGAGCAGATAACAGCAAGATCATAAACTAAACATATTTTTCTTTTCATATTACTCATGATGTTGAATCAATCATTGTATGTGTGTAAAAACATCAAGACATATCACAATAGTTGGGGAGCTTGGTTCCAGCAGATGAGTTTCCTCGCGGACCCATTCGATGGGGGGAAATGGAGAATTCTTTAAGTATGAAATGCAATAATTTGTGCATTTTCTTTATTTACTCATGATTATTTAAAACGGTTGTGGCGTTGTAACTTTAAACTATTTTTTGTTACAAGGGGAATACAACAGCAATACGAACTGCGTATCGCCGCGATTCGGGAGCAGCCGCTACTATGGAACGTGGCCCTAAAAGAGTACCGTAATAGTATGACGCGGGACAAGTCTTGGGCGAAAATAGCCAACAAGCTTGGCTACACCGTCAATGACGTTAAGTTTAAGTGGAAGTGCCTTCGTTCGTCCCATCGGCATTATAACAACGCACGGAAAGACAGCATGTCGTCCGGAGCAGATAACAGCAAGATCATAAACTAAACATATTTTTCTTTTCATATTACTCATGATGTTGAATCAATCATTGTATGTGTGTAAAAACATCAAGACATATCACAATAGTTGGGGAGCTTGGTTCCAGCAGATGAGTTTCCTCGCGGACCCATTCGATGGGGGGAAATGGAGAATTCTTTAAGTATGAAATGCAATAATTTGAGCATTTTCTTTATTTACTCATGATTATTTAAAACGGTTGTGGCGTTGTGGCGTTGTAACTTTAAACTATTTGTTGTTACAAGGGGAATACAACAGCAATACGAACTGCGTATCGCCGCGATTCGGGAGCAGCCGCTACTATGGAACGTGGCCCTAAAAGAGTACCGTAATAGTATGACGCGGGACAAGTCTTGGGCGAAAATAGCCAACAAGCTTGGCTACACCGTCAATGACGTTAAGTTTAAGTGGAAGTGCCTTCGTTCGTCCCATCGGCATTATAACAACGCACGGAAAGACAGCATGTCGTCCGGAGCAGATAACAGCAAGATCATAAACTAAACATATTTTTCTTTTCATATTACTCATGATGTTGAATCAATCATTGTATGTGTGTAAAAACATCAAGACATATCACAATAGTTGGGGAGCTTGGTTCCAGCAAATGAGTTTCCTCGCGGACCCATTCGATGGGGGGAAATGGAGAATTCTTTAAGTATGAAATGCAATAATTTGTGCATTTTCTTTATTTACTCATGATTATTTAAAACGGTTGTGGCGTTGTGGCGTTGTAACTTTAAACTATTTTTTGTTACAAGGGGAATACAACAGCAATACGAACTGCGTATCGCCGCGATTCGGGAGCAGCCGCTACTATGGAACGTGGCCCTAAAAGAGTACCGTAATAGTATGACGCGGGACAAGTCTTGGGCGAAAATAGCCAACAAGCTTGGCTACACCGTCAATGACGTTAAGTTTAAGTGGAAGTGCCTTCGTTCGTCCCATCGGCATTATAACAACGCACGGAAAGACAGCATGTCGTCCGGAGCAGATAACAGCAAGATCATAAACTAAACATATTTTTCTTTTCATATTACTCATGATGTTGAATCAATCATTGTATGTGTGTAAAAACATCAAGACATATCACAATAGTTGGGGAGCTTGGTTCCAGCAGATGAGTTTCCTCGCGGACCCATTCGATGGGGGGAAATGGAGAATTCTTTAAGTATGAAATGCAATAATTTGAGCATTTTCTTTATTTACTCATGATTATTTAAAACCGTTGTGGCGTTGTGGCGTTGTAACTTTAAACTATTTGTTGTTACAAGGGGAATACAACAGCAATACGAACTGCGTATCGCCGCGATTCGGGAGCAGCCGCTACTATGGAACGTGGCCCTAAAAGAGTACCGTAATAGTATGACGCGGGACAAGTCTTGGGCGAAAATAGCCAACAAGCTTGGCTACACCGTCAATGACGTTAAGTTTAAGTGGAAGTGCCTTCGTTCGTCCCATCGGCATTATAACAACGCACGGAAAGACAGCATGTCGTCCGGAGCAGATAACAGCAAGATCATAAACTAAACATATTTTTCTTTTAATATTACTCATGATGTTGAATCAATCATTGTATGTGTGTAAAAACATCAAGACATATCACAATAGTTGGGCAGCTTGGTTCCAGCAGATGAGTTTCCTCGCGGACCCATTCAATGGGGGGAAATGGAGAATTCTTTAAGTATGAAATGCAATAATTTGAGCATTTTCTTTATTTACTCATGATTATTTAAAACGGTTGTGGCGTTGTGGCGTTGTAACTTTAAACTATTTGTTGTTACAAGGGGAATACAACAGCAATACGAACTGCGTATCGCCGCGATTCGGGAGCAGCCGCTATTTTGGAACGTGGCCCTAAAAGAGTACCGTAATAGTATGACGCGGGACAAGTCTTGGGCGAAAATAGCCAACAAGCTTGGCTACACCGTCAATGACGTTAAGTTTAAGTGGAAGTGCCTTCGTTCGTCCCATCGGCATTATAACAACGCACGGAAAGACAGCATGTCGTCCGGAGCAGATAACAGCAAGATCATAAACTAAACATATTTTTCTTTTAATATTACTCATGATGTTGAATCAATCATTGTATGTGTGTAAAAACATCAAGACATATCACAATAGTTGGGGAGCTTGGTTCCAGCAAATGAGTTTCCTCGCGGACCCATTCGATGGGGGGAAATGGAGAATTCTTTAAGTATGAAATGCAATAATTTGTGCATTTTCTTTATTTACTCATGATTATTTAAAACGGTTGTGGCGTTGTAACTTTAAACTATTTTTTGTTACAAGGGGAATACAACAGCAATACGAACTGCGTATCGCCGCGATTCGGGAGCAGCCGCTACTATGGAACGTGGCCCTAAAAGAGTACCGTAATAGTATGACACGGGACAAGTCTTGGGCGAAAATAGCCAACAAGCTTGGCTACACCGTCAATGACGTTAAGTTTAAGTGGAAGTGCCTTCGTTCGTCCCATCGGCATTATAACAACGCACGGAAAGACAGCATATCGTCCGGTGCAATCATTGTATGTGTGTAAAAACATCAAGACATATCACAATAGTTGGGGAACTTGGTTCCAGCAGATGAGTTTCCTCGCGGACCCATTCGATGGGGGGAAATGGAGAATTCTTTAAGTATGAAATGCAATAATTTGTGCATTTTCTTTATTTACTCATGATCATTTAAAACGGTTGTGGCGTTGTAACTTTAAACTATTTTTTGTTACAAGGGGAATACAACAGCAATACGAACTGCGTATCGCCGCGATTCGGGAGCAGCCGCTACTATGGAACGTGGCCCTAAAAGAGTACCGTAATAGTATGACGCGGGACAAGTCTTGGGCGAAAATAGCCAACAAGCTTGGCTACACCGTCAATGACGTTAAGTTTAAGTGGAAGTGCCTTCGTTCGTCCCATCGGCATTATAACAACGCACGGAAAGACAGCATATCGTCCGGTGCAATCATTGTATGTGTGTAAAAACATCAAGACATATCACAATAGTTGGGGAGCTTGGTTCCAGCAGATGAGTTTCCTCGCGGACCCATTCGATGGGGGGAAATGGAGAATTCTTTAAGTATGAAATGCAATAATTTGAGCATTTTCTTTATTTACTCATGATTATTTAAAGCGGTTGTGGCGTTGTGGCGTTGTGGCGTTGTAACTTTAAACTATTTGTTGTTACAAGGGGAATACAACAGCAATACGAACTGCGTATCGCCGCGATTCGGGAGCAGCCGCTATTTTGGAACGTGGCCCTAAAAGAGTACCGTAATAGTATGACGCGGGACAAGTCTTGGGCGAAAATAGCCAACAAGCTTGGCTACACCGTCAATGACGTTAAGTTTAAGTGGAAGTGCCTTCGTTCGTCCCATCGGCATTATAACAACGCACGGAAAGACAGCATGTCGTCCGGAGCAGATAACAGCAAGATCATAAACTAAACATATTTTTCTTTTAATATTACTCATGATGTTGAATCAATCATTGTATGTGTGTAAAAACATCAAGACATATCACAATAGTTGGGGAGCTTGGTTCCAGCAAATGAGTTTCCTCGCGGACCCATTCGATGGGGGGAAATGGAGAATTCTTTAAGTATGAAATGCAATAATTTGTGCATTTTCTTTATTTACTCATGATTATTTAAAACGGTTGTGGCGTTGTAACTTTAAACTATTTTTTGTTACAAGGGGAATACAACAGCAATACGAACTGCGTATCGCCGCGATTCGGGAGCAGCCGCTACTATGGAACGTGGCCCTAAAAGAGTACCGTAATAGTATGACACGGGACAAGTCTTGGGCGAAAATAGCCAACAAGCTTGGCTACACCGTCAATGACGTTAAGTTTAAGTGGAAGTGCCTTCGTTCGTCCCATCGGCATTATAACAACGCACGGAAAGACAGCATATCGTCCGGTGCAATCATTGTATGTGTGTAAAAACATCAAGACATATCACAATAGTTGGGGAACTTGGTTCCAGCAGATGAGTTTCCTCGCGGACCCATTCGATGGGGGGAAATGGAGAATTCTTTAAGTATGAAATGCAATAATTTGTGCATTTTCTTTATTTACTCATGATCATTTAAAACGGTTGTGGCGTTGTAACTTTAAACTATTTTTTGTTACAAGGGGAATACAACAGCAATACGAACAGCAAATGAGTTTCCTCGCGGACCCATTCGATGGGGGGAAATGGAGAATTCTTTAAGTATGAAATGCAATAATTTGTGCATTTTCTTTATTTACTCATGATTATTTAAAACGGTTGTGGCGTTGTGGCGTTGTAACTTTAAACTATTTCTTGTTACAAGGGGAATACAACAGCAATACGAACTGCGTATCGCCGCGATTCGGGAGCAGCCGCTACTATGGAACGTGGCCCTAAAAGAGTACCGTAATAGTATGACGCGGGACAAGTCTTGGGCGAAAATAGCCAACAAGCTTGGCTACACCGTCAATGACGTTAAGTTTAAGTGGAAGTGCCTTCGTTCGTCCCATCGGCATTATAACAACGCACGGAAAGACAGCATGTCGTCCGGAGCAGATAACAGCAAGATCATAAACTAAACATATTTTTCTTTTCATATTACTCATGATGTTGAATCAATCATTGTATGTGTGTAAAAACATCAAGACATATCACAATAGTTGGGGAGCTTGGTTCCAGCAGATGAGTTTCCTCGCGGACCCATTCGATGGGGGGAAATGGAGAATTCTTTAAGTATGAAATGCAATAATTTGTGCATTTTCTTTATTTACTCATGATTATTTAAAACGGTTGTGGCGTTGTAACTTTAAACTATTTTTTGTTACAAGGGGAATACAACAGCAATACGAACTGCGTATCGCCGCGATTCGGGAGCAGCCGCTACTATGGAACGTGGCCCTAAAAGAGTACCGTAATAGTATGACGCGGGACAAGTCTTGGGCGAAAATAGCCAACAAGCTTGGCTACACCGTCAATGACGTTAAGTTTAAGTGGAAGTGCCTTCGTTCGTCCCATCGGCATTATAACAACGCACGGAAAGACAGCATGTCGTCCGGAGCAGATAACAGCAAGATCATAAACTAAACATATTTTTCTTTTCATATTACTCATGATGTTGAATCAATCATTGTATGTGTGTAAAAACATCAAGACATATCACAATAGTTGGGGAGCTTGGTTCCAGCAGATGAGTTTCCTCGCGGACCCATTCGATGGGGGGAAATGGAGAATTCTTTAAGTATGAAATGCAATAATTTGAGCATTTTCTTTATTTACTCATGATTATTTAAAACGGTTGTGGCGTTGTGGCGTTGTAACTTTAAACTATTTGTTGTTACAAGGGGAATACAACAGCAATACGAACTGCGTATCGCCGCGATTCGGGAGCAGCCGCTACTATGGAACGTGGCCCTAAAAGAGTACCGTAATAGTATGACGCGGGACAAGTCTTGGGCGAAAATAGCCAACAAGCTTGGCTACACCGTCAATGACGTTAAGTTTAAGTGGAAGTGCCTTCGTTCGTCCCATCGGCATTATAACAACGCACGGAAAGACAGCATGTCGTCCGGAGCAGATAACAGCAAGATCATAAACTAAACATATTTTTCTTTTCATATTACTCATGATGTTGAATCAATCATTGTATGTGTGTAAAAACATCAAGACATATCACAATAGTTGGGGAGCTTGGTTCCAGCAAATGAGTTTCCTCGCGGACCCATTCGATGGGGGGAAATGGAGAATTCTTTAAGTATGAAATGCAATAATTTGTGCATTTTCTTTATTTACTCATGATTATTTAAAACGGTTGTGGCGTTGTGGCGTTGTAACTTTAAACTATTTTTTGTTACAAGGGGAATACAACAGCAATACGAACTGCGTATCGCCGCGATTCGGGAGCAGCCGCTACTATGGAACGTGGCCCTAAAAGAGTACCGTAATAGTATGACGCGGGACAAGTCTTGGGCGAAAATAGCCAACAAGCTTGGCTACACCGTCAATGACGTTAAGTTTAAGTGGAAGTGCCTTCGTTCGTCCCATCGGCATTATAACAACGCACGGAAAGACAGCATGTCGTCCGGAGCAGATAACAGCAAGATCATAAACTAAACATATTTTTCTTTTCATATTACTCATGATGTTGAATCAATCATTGTATGTGTGTAAAAACATCAAGACATATCACAATAGTTGGGGAGCTTGGTTCCAGCAGATGAGTTTCCTCGCGGACCCATTCGATGGGGGGAAATGGAGAATTCTTTAAGTATGAAATGCAATAATTTGAGCATTTTCTTTATTTACTCATGATTATTTAAAACGGTTGTGGCGTTGTGGCGTTGTAACTTTAAACTATTTGTTGTTACAAGGGGAATACAACAGCAATACGAACTGCGTATCGCCGCGATTCGGGAGCAGCCGCTACTATGGAACGTGGCCCTAAAAGAGTACCGTAATAGTATGACGCGGGACAAGTCTTGGGCGAAAATAGCCAACAAGCTTGGCTACACCGTCAATGACGTTAAGTTTAAGTGGAAGTGCCTTCGTTCGTCCCATCGGCATTATAACAACGCACGGAAAGACAGCATGTCGTCCGGAGCAGATAACAGCAAGATCATAAACTAAACATATTTTTCTTTTAATATTACTCATGATGTTGAATCAATCATTGTATGTGTGTAAAAACATCAAGACATATCACAATAGTTGGGGAGCTTGGTTCCAGCAGATGAGTTTCCTCGCGGACCCATTCAATGGGGGGAAATGGAGAATTCTTTAAGTATGAAATGCAATAATTTGAGCATTTTCTTTATTTACTCATGATTATTTAAAACGGTTGTGGCGTTGTGGCGTTGTAACTTTAAACTATTTGTTGTTACAAGGGGAATACAACAGCAATACGAACTGCGTATCGCCGCGATTCGGGAGCAGCCGCTACTATGGAACGTGGCCCTAAAAGAGTACCGTAATAGTATGACGCGGGACAAGTCTTGGGCGAAAATAGCCAACAAGCTTGGCTACACCGTCAATGACGTTAAGTTTAAGTGGAAGTGCCTTCGTTCGTCCCATCGGCATTATAACAACGCACGGAAAGACAGCATGTCGTCCGGAGCAGATAACAGCAAGATCATAAACTAAACATATTTTTCTTTTCATATTACTCATGATGTTGAATCAATCATTGTATGTGTGTAAAAACATCAAGACATATCACAATAGTTGGGGAGCTTGGTTCCAGCAGATGAGTTTCCTCGCGGACCCATTCGATGGGGGGAAATGGAGAATTCTTTAAGTATGAAATGCAATAATTTGTGCATTTTCTTTATTTACTCATGATTATTTAAAACGGTTGTGGCGTTGTAACTTTAAACTATTTTTTGTTACAAGGGGAATACAACAGCAATACGAACTGCGTATCGCCGCGATTCGGGAGCAGCCGCTACTATGGAACGTGGCCCTAAAAGAGTACCGTAATAGTATGACGCGGGACAAGTCTTGGGCGAAAATAGCCAACAAGCTTGGCTACACCGTCAATGACGTTAAGTTTAAGTGGAAGTGCCTTCGTTCGTCCCATCGGCATTATAACAACGCACGGAAAGACAGCATGTCGTCCGGAGCAGATAACAGCAAGATCATAAACTAAACATATTTTTCTTTTCATATTACTCATGATGTTGAATCAATCATTGTATGTGTGTAAAAACATCAAGACATATCACAATAGTTGGGGAGCTTGGTTCCAGCAAATGAGTTTCCTCGCGGACCCATTCGATGGGGGGAAATGGAGAATTCTTTAAGTATGAAATGCAATAATTTGTGCATTTTCTTTATTTACTCATGATTATTTAAAACGGTTGTGGCGTTGTGGCGTTGTAACTTTAAACTATTTTTTGTTACAAGGGGAATACAACAGCAATACGAACTGCGTATCGCCGCGATTCGGGAGCAGCCGCTACTATGGAACGTGGCCCTAAAAGAGTACCGTAATAGTATGACGCGGGACAAGTCTTGGGCGAAAATAGCCAACAAGCTTGGCTACACCGTCAATGACGTTAAGTTTAAGTGGAAGTGCCTTCGTTCGTCCCATCGGCATTATAACAACGCACGGAAAGACAGCATGTCGTCCGGAGCAGATAACAGCAAGATCATAAACTAAACATATTTTTCTTTTCATATTACTCATGATGTTGAATCAATCATTGTATGTGTGTAAAAACATCAAGACATATCACAATAGTTGGGGAGCTTGGTTCCAGCAGATGAGTTTCCTCGCGGACCCATTCGATGGGGGGAAATGGAGAATTCTTTAAGTATGAAATGCAATAATTTGAGCATTTTCTTTATTTACTCATGATTATTTAAAACGGTTGTGGCGTTGTGGCGTTGTAACTTTAAACTATTTGTTGTTACAAGGGGAATACAACAGCAATACGAACTGCGTATCGCCGCGATTCGGGAGCAGCCGCTACTATGGAACGTGGCCCTAAAAGAGTACCGTAATAGTATGACGCGGGACAAGTCTTGGGCGAAAATAGCCAACAAGCTTGGCTACACCGTCAATGACGTTAAGTTTAAGTGGAAGTGCCTTCGTTCGTCCCATCGGCATTATAACAACGCACGGAAAGACAGCATGTCGTCCGGAGCAGATAACAGCAAGATCATAAACTAAACATATTTTTCTTTTAATATTACTCATGATGTTGAATCAATCATTGTATGTGTGTAAAAACATCAAGACATATCACAATAGTTGGGGAGCTTGGTTCCAGCAGATGAGTTTCCTCGCGGACCCATTCAATGGGGGGAAATGGAGAATTCTTTAAGTATGAAATGCAATAATTTGAGCATTTTCTTTATTTACTCATGATTATTTAAAACGGTTGTGGCGTTGTGGCGTTGTAACTTTAAACTATTTGTTGTTACAAGGGGAATACAACAGCAATACGAACTGCGTATCGCCGCGATTCGGGAGCAGCCGCTATTTTGGAACGTGGCCCTAAAAGAGTACCGTAATAGTATGACGCGGGACAAGTCTTGGGCGAAAATAGCCAACAAGCTTGGCTACACCGTCAATGACGTTAAGTTTAAGTGGAAGTGCCTTCGTTCGTCCCATCGGCATTATAACAACGCACGGAAAGACAGCATGTCGTCCGGAGCAGATAACAGCAAGATCATAAACTAAACATATTTTTCTTTTAATATTACTCATGATGTTGAATCAATCATTGTATGTGTGTAAAAACATCAAGACATATCACAATAGTTGGGGAGCTTGGTTCCAGCAAATGAGTTTCCTCGCGGACCCATTCGATGGGGGGAAATGGAGAATTCTTTAAGTATGAAATGCAATAATTTGTGCATTTTCTTTATTTACTCATGATTATTTAAAACGGTTGTGGCGTTGTAACTTTAAACTATTTTTTGTTACAAGGGGAATACAACAGCAATACGAACTGCGTATCGCCGCGATTCGGGAGCAGCCGCTACTATGGAACGTGGCCCTAAAAGAGTACCGTAATAGTATGACACGGGACAAGTCTTGGGCGAAAATAGCCAACAAGCTTGGCTACACCGTCAATGACGTTAAGTTTAAGTGGAAGTGCCTTCGTTCGTCCCATCGGCATTATAACAACGCACGGAAAGACAGCATATCGTCCGGTGCAATCATTGTATGTGTGTAAAAACATCAAGACATATCACAATAGTTGGGGAACTTGGTTCCAGCAGATGAGTTTCCTCGCGGACCCATTCGATGGGGGGAAATGGAGAATTCTTTAAGTATGAAATGCAATAATTTGTGCATTTTCTTTATTTACTCATGATCATTTAAAACGGTTGTGGCGTTGTAACTTTAAACTATTTTTTGTTACAAGGGGAATACAACAGCAATACGAACTGCGTATCGCCGCGATTCGGGAGCAGCCGCTACTATGGAACGTGGCCCTAAAAGAGTACCGTAATAGTATGACGCGGGACAAGTCTTGGGCGAAAATAGCCAACAAGCTTGGCTACACCGTCAATGACGTTAAGTTTAAGTGGAAGTGCCTTCGTTCGTCCCATCGGCATTATAACAACGCACGGAAAGACAGCATATCGTCCGGTGCAATCATTGTATGTGTGTAAAAACATCAAGACATATCACAATAGTTGGGGAGCTTGGTTCCAGCAGATGAGTTTCCTCGCGGACCCATTCGATGGGGGGAAATGGAGAATTCTTTAAGTATGAAATGCAATAATTTGAGCATTTTCTTTATTTACTCATGATTATTTAAAGCGGTTGTGGCGTTGTGGCGTTGTGGCGTTGTAACTTTAAACTATTTGTTGTTACAAGGGGAATACAACAGCAATACGAACTGCGTATCGCCGCGATTCGGGAGCAGCCGCTATTTTGGAACGTGGCCCTAAAAGAGTACCGTAATAGTATGACGCGGGACAAGTCTTGGGCGAAAATAGCCAACAAGCTTGGCTACACCGTCAATGACGTTAAGTTTAAGTGGAAGTGCCTTCGTTCGTCCCATCGGCATTATAACAACGCACGGAAAGACAGCATGTCGTCCGGAGCAGATAACAGCAAGATCATAAACTAAACATATTTTTCTTTTAATATTACTCATGATGTTGAATCAATCATTGTATGTGTGTAAAAACATCAAGACATATCACAATAGTTGGGGAGCTTGGTTCCAGCAAATGAGTTTCCTCGCGGACCCATTCGATGGGGGGAAATGGAGAATTCTTTAAGTATGAAATGCAATAATTTGTGCATTTTCTTTATTTACTCATGATTATTTAAAACGGTTGTGGCGTTGTGGCGTTGTAACTTTAAACTATTTTTTGTTACAAGGGGAATACAACAGCAATACGAACTGCGTATCGCCGCGATTCGGGAGCAGCCGCTACTATGGAACGTGGCCCTAAAAGAGTACCGTAATAGTATGACACGGGACAAGTCTTGGGCGAAAATAGCCAACAAGCTTGGCTACACCGTCAATGACGTTAAGTTTAAGTGGAAGTGCCTTCGTTCGTCCCATCGGCATTATAACAACGCACGGAAAGACAGCATATCGTCCGGTGCAATCATTGTATGTGTGTAAAAACATCAAGACATATCACAATAGTTGGGGAACTTGGTTCCAGCAGATGAGTTTCCTCGCGGACCCATTCGATGGGGGGAAATGGAGAATTCTTTAAGTATGAAATGCAATAATTTGTGCATTTTCTTTATTTACTCATGATCATTTAAAACGGTTGTGGCGTTGTAACTTTAAACTATTTTTTGTTACAAGGGGAATACAACAGCAATACGAACTGCGTATCGCCGCGATTCGGGAGCAGCCGCTACTATGGAACGTGGCCCTAAAAGAGTACCGTAATAGTATGACGCGGGACAAGTCTTGGGCGAAAATAGCCAACAAGCTTGGCTACACCGTCAATGACGTTAAGTTTAAGTGGAAGTGCCTTCGTTCGTCCCATCGGCATTATAACAACGCACGGAAAGACAGCATATCGTCCGGTGCAATCATTGTATGTGTGTAAAAACATCAAGACATATCACAATAGTTGGGGAGCTTGGTTCCAGCAGATGAGTTTCCTCGCGGACCCATTCGATGGGGGGAAATGGAGAATTCTTTAAGTATGAAATGCAATAATTTGTGCATTTTCTTTATTTACTCATGATCATTTAAAACGGTTGTGGCGTTGTAACTTTAAACTATTTTTTGTTACAAGGGGAATACAACAGCAATACGAACTGCGTATCGCCGCGATTCGGGAGCAGCCGCTATTTTGGAACGTGGCCCTAAAAGAGTACCGTAATAGTATGACGCGGGACAAGTCTTGGGCGAAAATAGCCAACAAGCTTGGCTACACCGTCAATGACGTTAAGTTTAAGTAGAAGTGCCTTCGTTCGTCCCATCGGCATTATAACAACGCACGGAAAGACAGCATGTCGTCCGGAGCAGATAACAGCAAGATCATAAACTAAACATATTTTACTTTTAATATTACTCATGATGTTGAATCAATCATTGTATGTGTGTAAAAACATCAAGACATATCACAATAGTTGGGGAGCTTGGTTCCAGCAAATGAGTTTCCTCGCGGACCCATTCGATGGGGGGAAATGGAGAATTCTTTAAGTATGAAATGCAATAATTTGTGCATTTTCTTTATTTACTCATGATTATTTAAAACGGTTGTGGCGTTGTGGCGTTGTAACTTTAAACTATTTCTTGTTACAAGGGGAATACAACAGCAATACGAACTGCGTATCGCCGCGATTCGGGAGCAGCCGCTACTATGGAACGTGGCCCTAAAAGAGTACCGTAATAGTATGACGCGGGACAAGTCTTGGGCGAAAATAGCCAACAAGCTTGGCTACACCGTCAATGACGTTAAGTTTAAGTGGAAGTGCCTTCGTTCGTCCCATCGGCATTATAACAACGCACGGAAAGACAGCATGTCGTCCGGAGCAGATAACAGCAAGATCATAAACTAAACATATTTTTCTTTTCATATTACTCATGATGTTGAATCAATCATTGTATGTGTGTAAAAACATCAAGACATATCACAATAGTTGGGGAGCTTGGTTCCAGCAGATGAGTTTCCTCGCGGACCCATTCGATGGGGGGAAATGGAGAATTCTTTAAGTATGAAATGCAATAATTTGTGCATTTTCTTTATTTACTCATGATTATTTAAAACGGTTGTGGCGTTGTAACTTTAAACTATTTTTTGTTACAAGGGGAATACAACAGCAATACGAACTGCGTATCGCCGCGATTCGGGAGCAGCCGCTACTATGGAACGTGGCCCTAAAAGAGTACCGTAATAGTATGACGCGGGACAAGTCTTGGGCGAAAATAGCCAACAAGCTTGGCTACACCGTCAATGACGTTAAGTTTAAGTGGAAGTGCCTTCGTTCGTCCCATCGGCATTATAACAACGCACGGAAAGACAGCATGTCGTCCGGAGCAGATAACAGCAAGATCATAAACTAAACATATTTTTCTTTTCATATTACTCATGATGTTGAATCAATCATTGTATGTGTGTAAAAACATCAAGACATATCACAATAGTTGGGGAGCTTGGTTCCAGCAGATGAGTTTCCTCGCGGACCCATTCGATGGGGGGAAATGGAGAATTCTTTAAGTATGAAATGCAATAATTTGAGCATTTTCTTTATTTACTCATGATTATTTAAAACGGTTGTGGCGTTGTGGCGTTGTAACTTTAAACTATTTGTTGTTACAAGGGGAATACAACAGCAATACGAACTGCGTATCGCCGCGATTCGGGAGCAGCCGCTACTATGGAACGTGGCCCTAAAAGAGTACCGTAATAGTATGACGCGGGACAAGTCTTGGGCGAAAATAGCCAACAAGCTTGGCTACACCGTCAATGACGTTAAGTTTAAGTGGAAGTGCCTTCGTTCGTCCCATCGGCATTATAACAACGCACGGAAAGACAGCATGTCGTCCGGAGCAGATAACAGCAAGATCATAAACTAAACATATTTTTCTTTTCATATTACTCATGATGTTGAATCAATCATTGTATGTGTGTAAAAACATCAAGACATATCACAATAGTTGGGGAGCTTGGTTCCAGCAAATGAGTTTCCTCGCGGACCCATTCGATGGGGGGAAATGGAGAATTCTTTAAGTATGAAATGCAATAATTTGTGCATTTTCTTTATTTACTCATGATTATTTAAAACGGTTGTGGCGTTGTGGCGTTGTAACTTTAAACTATTTTTTGTTACAAGGGGAATACAACAGCAATACGAACTGCGTATCGCCGCGATTCGGGAGCAGCCGCTACTATGGAACGTGGCCCTAAAAGAGTACCGTAATAGTATGACGCGGGACAAGTCTTGGGCGAAAATAGCCAACAAGCTTGGCTACACCGTCAATGACGTTAAGTTTAAGTGGAAGTGCCTTCGTTCGTCCCATCGGCATTATAACAACGCACGGAAAGACAGCATGTCGTCCGGAGCAGATAACAGCAAGATCATAAACTAAACATATTTTTCTTTTCATATTACTCATGATGTTGAATCAATCATTGTATGTGTGTAAAAACATCAAGACATATCACAATAGTTGGGGAGCTTGGTTCCAGCAGATGAGTTTCCTCGCGGACCCATTCGATGGGGGGAAATGGAGAATTCTTTAAGTATGAAATGCAATAATTTGAGCATTTTCTTTATTTACTCATGATTATTTAAAACCGTTGTGGCGTTGTGGCGTTGTAACTTTAAACTATTTGTTGTTACAAGGGGAATACAACAGCAATACGAACTGCGTATCGCCGCGATTCGGGAGCAGCCGCTACTATGGAACGTGGCCCTAAAAGAGTACCGTAATAGTATGACGCGGGACAAGTCTTGGGCGAAAATAGCCAACAAGCTTGGCTACACCGTCAATGACGTTAAGTTTAAGTGGAAGTGCCTTCGTTCGTCCCATCGGCATTATAACAACGCACGGAAAGACAGCATGTCGTCCGGAGCAGATAACAGCAAGATCATAAACTAAACATATTTTTCTTTTAATATTACTCATGATGTTGAATCAATCATTGTATGTGTGTAAAAACATCAAGACATATCACAATAGTTGGGGAGCTTGGTTCCAGCAGATGAGTTTCCTCGCGGACCCATTCAATGGGGGGAAATGGAGAATTCTTTAAGTATGAAATGCAATAATTTGAGCATTTTCTTTATTTACTCATGATTATTTAAAACGGTTGTGGCGTTGTGGCGTTGTAACTTTAAACTATTTGTTGTTACAAGGGGAATACAACAGCAATACGAACTGCGTATCGCCGCGATTCGGGAGCAGCCGCTATTTTGGAACGTGGCCCTAAAAGAGTACCGTAATAGTATGACGCGGGACAAGTCTTGGGCGAAAATAGCCAACAAGCTTGGCTACACCGTCAATGACGTTAAGTTTAAGTGGAAGTGCCTTCGTTCGTCCCATCGGCATTATAACAACGCACGGAAAGACAGCATGTCGTCCGGAGCAGATAACAGCAAGATCATAAACTAAACATATTTTTCTTTTAATATTACTCATGATGTTGAATCAATCATTGTATGTGTGTAAAAACATCAAGACATATCACAATAGTTGGGGAGCTTGGTTCCAGCAAATGAGTTTCCTCGCGGACCCATTCGATGGGGGGAAATGGAGAATTCTTTAAGTATGAAATGCAATAATTTGTGCATTTTCTTTATTTACTCATGATTATTTAAAACGGTTGTGGCGTTGTAACTTTAAACTATTTTTTGTTACAAGGGGAATACAACAGCAATACGAACTGCGTATCGCCGCGATTCGGGAGCAGCCGCTACTATGGAACGTGGCCCTAAAAGAGTACCGTAATAGTATGACACGGGACAAGTCTTGGGCGAAAATAGCCAACAAGCTTGGCTACACCGTCAATGACGTTAAGTTTAAGTGGAAGTGCCTTCGTTCGTCCCATCGGCATTATAACAACGCACGGAAAGACAGCATATCGTCCGGTGCAATCATTGTATGTGTGTAAAAACATCAAGACATATCACAATAGTTGGGGAACTTGGTTCCAGCAAATGAGTTTCCTCGCGGACCCATTCGATGGGGGGAAATGGAGAATTCTTTAAGTATGAAATGCAATAATTTGAGCATTTTCTTTATTTACTCATGATTATTTAAAGCGGTTGTGGCGTTGTGGCGTTGTGGCGTTGTAACTTTAAACTATTTGTTGTTACAAGGGGAATACAACAGCAATACGAACTGCGTATCGCCGCGATTCGGGAGCAGCCGCTATTTTGGAACGTGGCCCTAAAAGAGTACCGTAATAGTATGACGCGGGACAAGTCTTGGGCGAAAATAGCCAACAAGCTTGGCTACACCGTCAATGACGTTAAGTTTAAGTGGAAGTGCCTTCGTTCGTCCCATCGGCATTATAACAACGCACGGAAAGACAGCATGTCGTCCGGAGCAGATAACAGCAAGATCATAAACTAAACATATTTTACTTTTAATATTACTCATGATGTTGAATCAATCATTGTATGTGTGTAAAAACATCAAGACATATCACAATAGTTGGGGAGCTTGGTTCCAGCAAATGAGTTTCCTCGCGGACCCATTCGATGGGGGGAAATGGAGAATTCTTTAAGTATGAAATGCAATAATTTGTGCATTTTCTTTATTTACTCATGATTATTTAAAACGGTTGTGGCGTTGTGGCGTTGTAACTTTAAACTATTTTTTGTTACAAGGGGAATACAACAGCAATACGAACTGCGTATCGCCGCGATTCGGGAGCAGCCGCTACTATGGAACGTGGCCCTAAAAGAGTACCGTAATAGTATGACGCGGGACAAGTCTTGGGCGAAAATAGCCAACAAGCTTGGCTACACCGTCAATGACGTTAAGTTTAAGTGGAAGTGCCTTCGTTCGTCCCATCGGCATTATAACAACGCACGGAAAGACAGCATATCGTCCGGTGCAATCATTGTATGTGTGTAAAAACATCAAGACATATCACAATAGTTGGGGAACTTGGTTCCAGCAGATGAGTTTCCTCGCGGACCCATTCGATGGGGGGAAATGGAGAATTCTTTAAGTATGAAATGCAATAATTTGTGCATTTCCTTTATTTACTCATGATCATTTAAAACGGTTGTGGCGTTGTAACTTTAAACTATTTTTTGTTACAAGGGGAATACAACAGCAATACGAACTGCGTATCGCCGCGATTCGGGAGCAGCCGCTACTATGGAACGTGGCCCTAAAAGAGTACCGTAATAGTATGACGCGGGACAAGTCTTGGGCGAAAATAGCCAACAAGCTTGGCTACACCGTCAATGACGTTAAGTTTAAGTGGAAGTGCCTTCGTTCGTCCCATCGGCATTATAACAACGCACGGAAAGACAGCATGTCGTCCGGAGCAGATAACAGCAAGATCATAAACTAAACATATTTTTCTTTTAATATTACTCATGATGTTGAATCAATCATTGTATGTGTGTAAAAACATCAAGACATATCACAATAGTTGGGGAGCTTGGTTCCAGCAGATGAGTTTCCTCGCGGACCCATTCGATGGGGGGAAATGGAGAATTCTTTAAGTATGAAATGCAATAATTTGAGCATTTTCTTTATTTACTCATGATTATTTAAAGCGGTTGTGGCGTTGTGGCGTTGTGGCGTTGTAACTTTAAACTATTTGTTGTTACAAGGGGAATACAACAGCAATACGAACTGCGTATCGCCGCGATTCGGGAGCAGCCGCTATTTTGGAACGTGGCCCTAAAAGAGTACCGTAATAGTATGACGCGGGACAAGTCTTGGGCGAAAATAGCCAACAAGCTTGGCTACACCGTCAATGACGTTAAGTTTAAGTGGAAGTGCCTTCGTTCGTCCCATCGGCATTATAACAACGCACGGAAAGACAGCATGTCGTCCGGAGCAGATAACAGCAAGATCATAAACTAAACATATTTTACTTTTAATATTACTCATGATGTTGAATCAATCATTGTATGTGTGTAAAAACATCAAGACATATCACAATAGTTGGGGAGCTTGGTTCCAGCAAATGAGTTTCCTCGCGGACCCATTCGATGGGGGGAAATGGAGAATTCTTTAAGTATGAAATGCAATAATTTGAGCATTTTCTTTATTTACTCATGATCATTTAAAACGGTTGTGGCGTTGTGGCGTTGTAACTTTAAACTATTTGTTGTAACAAGGGGAATACAACAGCAATACGAACTGCGTATCGCCGCGATTCGGGAGCAGCCGCTACTATGGAACGTGGCCCTAAAAGAGTACCGTAATAGTATGACGCGGGACAAGTCTTGGGCGAAAATAGCCAACAAGCTTGGCTACACCGTCAATGACGTTAAGTTTAAGTGGAAGTGCCTTCGTTCGTCCCATCGGCATTATAACAACGCACGGAAAGACAGCATGTCGTCCGGAGCAGATAACAGCAAGATCATAAACTAAACATATTTTTCTTTTAATATTACTCATGATGTTGAATCAATCATTGTATGTGTGTAAAAACATCAAGACATATCACAATAGTTGGGGAGCTTGGTTCCAGCAGATGAGTTTCCTCGCGGACCCATTCGATGGGGGGAAATGGAGAATTCTTTAAGTATGAAATGCAATAATTTGAGCATTTTCTTTATTTACTCATGATTATTTAAAACGGTTGTGGCGTTGTGGCGTTGTAACTTTAAACTATTTGTTGTTACAAGGGGAATACAACAGCAATACGAACTGCGTATCGCCGCGATTCGGGAGCAGCCGCTATTTTGGAACGTGGCCCTAAAAGAGTACCGTAATAGTATGACGCGGGACAAGTCTTGGGCGAAAATAGCCAACAAGCTTGGCTACACCGTCAATGACGTTAAGTTTAAGTGGAAGTGCCTTCGTTCGTCCCATCGGCATTATAACAACGCACGGAAAGACAGCATGTCGTCCGGAGCAGATAACAGCAAGATCATAAACTAAACATATTTTACTTTTAATATTACTCATGATGTTGAATCAATCATTGTATGTGTGTAAAAACATCAAGACATATCACAATAGTTGGGGAGCTTGGTTCCAGCAGATGAGTTTCCTCGCGGACCCATTCGATGGGGGGAAATGGAGAATTCTTTAAGTATGAAATGCAATAATTTGAGCATTTTCTTTATTTACTCATGATTATTTAAAACGGTTGTGGCGTTGTGGCGTTGTAACTTTAAACTATTTGTTGTTACAAGGGGAATACAACAGCAATACGAACTGCGTATCGCCGCGATTCGGGAGCAGCCGCTATTTTGGAACGTGGCCCTAAAAGAGTACCGTAATAGTATGACGCGGGACAAGTCTTGGGCGAAAATAGCCAACAAGCTTGGCTACACCGTCAATGACGTTAAGTTTAAGTGGAAGTGCCTTCGTTCGTCCCATCGGCATTATAACAACGCACGGAAAGACAGCATGTCGTCCGGAGCAGATAACAGCAAGATCATAAACTAAACATATTTTACTTTTAATATTACTCATGATGTTGAATCAATCATTGTATGTGTGTAAAAACATCAAGACATATCACAATAGTTGGGGAGCTTGGTTCCAGCAAATGAGTTTCCTCGCGGACCCATTCGATGGGGGGAAATGGAGAATTCTTTAAGTATGAAATGCAATAATTTGTGCATTTTCTTTATTTACTCATGATTATTTAAAACGGTTGTGGCGTTGTGGCGTTGTAACTTTAAACTATTTTTTGTTACAAGGGGAATACAACAGCAATACGAACTGCGTATCGCCGCGATTCGGGAGCAGCCGCTATTTTGGAACGTGGCCCTAAAAGAGTACCGTAATAGTATGACGCGGGACAAGTCTTGGGCGAAAATAGCCAACAAGCTTGGCTACACCGTCAATGACGTTAAGTTTAAGTGGAAGTGCCTTCGTTCGTCCCATCGGCATTATAACAACGCACGGAAAGACAGCATGTCGTCCGGAGCAGATAACAGCAAGATCATAAACTAAACATATTTTACTTTTAATATTACTCATGATGTTGAATCAATCATTGTATGTGTGTAAAAACATCAAGACATATCACAATAGTTGGGGAGCTTGGTTCCAGCAAATGAGTTTCCTCGCGGACCCATTCGATGGGGGGAAATGGAGAATTCTTTAAGTATGAAATGCAATAATTTGTGCATTTTCTTTATTTACTCATGATTATTTAAAACGGTTGTGGCGTTGTGGCGTTGTAACTTTAAACTATTTTTTGTTACAAGGGGAATACAACAGCAATACGAACTGCGTATCGCCGCGATTCGGGAGCAGCCGCTACTATGGAACGTGGCCCTAAAAGAGTACCGTAATAGTATGACGCGGGACAAGTCTTGGGCGAAAATAGCCAACAAGCTTGGCTACACCGTCAATGACGTTAAGTTTAAGTGGAAGTGCCTTCGTTCGTCCCATCGGCATTATAACAACGCACGGAAAGACAGCATATCGTCCGGTGCAATCATTGTATGTGTGTAAAAACATCAAGACATATCACAATAGTTGGGGAACTTGGTTCCAGCAGATGAGTTTCCTCGCGGACCCATTCGATGGGGGGAAATGGAGAATTCTTTAAGTATGAAATGCAATAATTTGTGCATTTTCTTTATTTACTCATGATCATTTAAAACGGTTGTGGCGTTGTAACTTTAAACTATTTTTTGTTACAAGGGGAATACAACAGCAATACGAACTGCGTATCGCCGCGATTCGGGAGCAGCCGCTACTATGGAACGTGGCCCTAAAAGAGTACCGTAATAGTATGACGCGGGACAAGTCTTGGGCGAAAATAGCCAACAAGCTTGGCTACACCGTCAATGACGTTAAGTTTAAGTGGAAGTGCCTTCGTTCGTCCCATCGGCATTATAACAACGCACGGAAAGACAGCATGTCGTCCGGAGCAGATAACAGCAAGATCATAAACTAAACATATTTTTCTTTTCATATTACTCATGATGTTGAATCAATCATTGTATGTGTGTAAAAACATCAAGACATATCACAATAGTTGGGGAGCTTGGTTCCAGCAAATGAGTTTCCTCGCGGACCCATTCGATGGGGGGAAATGGAGAATTCTTTAAGTATGAAATGCAATAATTTGTGCATTTTCTTTATTTACTCATGATTATTTAAAACGGTTGTGGCGTTGTGGCGTTGTAACTTTAAACTATTTTTTGTTACAAGGGGAATACAACAGCAATACGAACTGCGTATCGCCGCGATTCGGGAGCAGCCGCTACTATGGAACGTGGCCCTAAAAGAGTACCGTAATAGTATGACGCGGGACAAGTCTTGGGCGAAAATAGCCAACAAGCTTGGCTACACCGTCAATGACGTTAAGTTTAAGTGGAAGTGCCTTCGTTCGTCCCATCGGCATTATAACAACGCACGGAAAGACAGCATGTCGTCCGGAGCAGATAACAGCAAGATCATAAACTAAACATATTTTTCTTTTCATATTACTCATGATGTTGAATCAATCATTGTATGTGTGTAAAAACATCAAGACATATCACAATAGTTGGGGAGCTTGGTTCCAGCAGATGAGTTTCCTCGCGGACCCATTCGATGGGGGGAAATGGAGAATTCTTTAAGTATGAAATGCAATAATTTGAGCATTTTCTTTATTTACTCATGATTATTTAAAACCGTTGTGGCGTTGTGGCGTTGTAACTTTAAACTATTTGTTGTTACAAGGGGAATACAACAGCAATACGAACTGCGTATCGCCGCGATTCGGGAGCAGCCGCTACTATGGAACGTGGCCCTAAAAGAGTACCGTAATAGTATGACGCGGGACAAGTCTTGGGCGAAAATAGCCAACAAGCTTGGCTACACCGTCAATGACGTTAAGTTTAAGTGGAAGTGCCTTCGTTCGTCCCATCGGCATTATAACAACGCACGGAAAGACAGCATGTCGTCCGGAGCAGATAACAGCAAGATCATAAACTAAACATATTTTTCTTTTAATATTACTCATGATGTTGAATCAATCATTGTATGTGTGTAAAAACATCAAGACATATCACAATAGTTGGGGAGCTTGGTTCCAGCAGATGAGTTTCCTCGCGGACCCATTCAATGGGGGGAAATGGAGAATTCTTTAAGTATGAAATGCAATAATTTGAGCATTTTCTTTATTTACTCATGATTATTTAAAACGGTTGTGGCGTTGTGGCGTTGTAACTTTAAACTATTTGTTGTTACAAGGGGAATACAACAGCAATACGAACTGCGTATCGCCGCGATTCGGGAGCAGCCGCTATTTTGGAACGTGGCCCTAAAAGAGTACCGTAATAGTATGACGCGGGACAAGTCTTGGGCGAAAATAGCCAACAAGCTTGGCTACACCGTCAATGACGTTAAGTTTAAGTGGAAGTGCCTTCGTTCGTCCCATCGGCATTATAACAACGCACGGAAAGACAGCATGTCGTCCGGAGCAGATAACAGCAAGATCATAAACTAAACATATTTTTCTTTTAATATTACTCATGATGTTGAATCAATCATTGTATGTGTGTAAAAACATCAAGACATATCACAATAGTTGGGGAGCTTGGTTCCAGCAAATGAGTTTCCTCGCGGACCCATTCGATGGGGGGAAATGGAGAATTCTTTAAGTATGAAATGCAATAATTTGTGCATTTTCTTTATTTACTCATGATTATTTAAAACGGTTGTGGCGTTGTAACTTTAAACTATTTTTTGTTACAAGGGGAATACAACAGCAATACGAACTGCGTATCGCCGCGATTCGGGAGCAGCCGCTACTATGGAACGTGGCCCTAAAAGAGTACCGTAATAGTATGACACGGGACAAGTCTTGGGCGAAAATAGCCAACAAGCTTGGCTACACCGTCAATGACGTTAAGTTTAAGTGGAAGTGCCTTCGTTCGTCCCATCGGCATTATAACAACGCACGGAAAGACAGCATATCGTCCGGTGCAATCATTGTATGTGTGTAAAAACATCAAGACATATCACAATAGTTGGGGAACTTGGTTCCAGCAGATGAGTTTCCTCGCGGACCCATTCGATGGGGGGAAATGGAGAATTCTTTAAGTATGAAATGCAATAATTTGTGCATTTTCTTTATTTACTCATGATCATTTAAAACGGTTGTGGCGTTGTAACTTTAAACTATTTTTTGTTACAAGGGGAATACAACAGCAATACGAACTGCGTATCGCCGCGATTCGGGAGCAGCCGCTACTATGGAACGTGGCCCTAAAAGAGTACCGTAATAGTATGACGCGGGACAAGTCTTGGGCGAAAATAGCCAACAAGCTTGGCTACACCGTCAATGACGTTAAGTTTAAGTGGAAGTGCCTTCGTTCGTCCCATCGGCATTATAACAACGCACGGAAAGACAGCATATCGTCCGGTGCAATCATTGTATGTGTGTAAAAACATCAAGACATATCACAATAGTTGGGGAGCTTGGTTCCAGCAGATGAGTTTCCTCGCGGACCCATTCGATGGGGGGAAATGGAGAATTCTTTAAGTATGAAATGCAATAATTTGAGCATTTTCTTTATTTACTCATGATTATTTAAAGCGGTTGTGGCGTTGTGGCGTTGTAACTTTAAACTATTTGTTGTTACAAGGGGAATACAACAGCAATACGAACTGCGTATCGCCGCGATTCGGGAGCAGCCGCTATTTTGGAACGTGGCCCTAAAAGAGTACCGTAATAGTATGACGCGGGACAAGTCTTGGGCGAAAATAGCCAACAAGCTTGGCTACACCGTCAATGACGTTAAGTTTAAGTGGAAGTGCCTTCGTTCGTCCCATCGGCATTATAACAACGCACGGAAAGACAGCATGTCGTCCGGAGCAGATAACAGCAAGATCATAAACTAAACATATTTTACTTTTAATATTACTCATGATGTTGAATCAATCATTGTATGTGTGTAAAAACATCAAGACATATCACAATAGTTGGGGAGCTTGGTTCCAGCAAATGAGTTTCCTCGCGGACCCATTCGATGGGGGGAAATGGAGAATTCTTTAAGTATGAAATGCAATAATTTGTGCATTTTCTTTATTTACTCATGATTATTTAAAACGGTTGTGGCGTTGTGGCGTTGTAACTTTAAACTATTTTTTGTTACAAGGGGAATACAACAGCAATACGAACTGCGTATCGCCGCGATTCGGGAGCAGCCGCTACTATGGAACGTGGCCCTAAAAGAGTACCGTAATAGTATGACGCGGGACAAGTCTTGGGCGAAAATAGCCAACAAGCTTGGCTACACCGTCAATGACGTTAAGTTTAAGTGGAAGTGCCTTCGTTCGTCCCATCGGCATTATAACAACGCACGGAAAGACAGCATATCGTCCGGTGCAATCATTGTATGTGTGTAAAAACATCAAGACATATCACAATAGTTGGGGAACTTGGTTCCAGCAGATGAGTTTCCTCGCGGACCCATTCGATGGGGGGAAATGGAGAATTCTTTAAGTATGAAATGCAATAATTTGTGCATTTCCTTTATTTACTCATGATCATTTAAAACGGTTGTGGCGTTGTAACTTTAAACTATTTTTTGTTACAAGGGGAATACAACAGCAATACGAACTGCGTATCGCCGCGATTCGGGAGCAGCCGCTACTATGGAACGTGGCCCTAAAAGAGTACCGTAATAGTATGACGCGGGACAAGTCTTGGGCGAAAATAGCCAACAAGCTTGGCTACACCGTCAATGACGTTAAGTTTAAGTGGAAGTGCCTTCGTTCGTCCCATCGGCATTATAACAACGCACGGAAAGACAGCATGTCGTCCGGAGCAGATAACAGCAAGATCATAAACTAAACATATTTTTCTTTTAATATTACTCATGATGTTGAATCAATCATTGTATGTGTGTAAAAACATCAAGACATATCACAATAGTTGGGGAGCTTGGTTCCAGCAGATGAGTTTCCTCGCGGACCCATTCGATGGGGGGAAATGGAGAATTCTTTAAGTATGAAATGCAATAATTTGAGCATTTTCTTTATTTACTCATGATTATTTAAAGCGGTTGTGGCGTTGTGGCGTTGTGGCGTTGTAACTTTAAACTATTTGTTGTTACAAGGGGAATACAACAGCAATACGAACTGCGTATCGCCGCGATTCGGGAGCAGCCGCTATTTTGGAACGTGGCCCTAAAAGAGTACCGTAATAGTATGACGCGGGACAAGTCTTGGGCGAAAATAGCCAACAAGCTTGGCTACACCGTCAATGACGTTAAGTTTAAGTGGAAGTGCCTTCGTTCGTCCCATCGGCATTATAACAACGCACGGAAAGACAGCATGTCGTCCGGAGCAGATAACAGCAAGATCATAAACTAAACATATTTTACTTTTAATATTACTCATGATGTTGAATCAATCATTGTATGTGTGTAAAAACATCAAGACATATCACAATAGTTGGGGAGCTTGGTTCCAGCAAATGAGTTTCCTCGCGGACCCATTCGATGGGGGGAAATGGAGAATTCTTTAAGTATGAAATGCAATAATTTGAGCATTTTCTTTATTTACTCATGATCATTTAAAACGGTTGTGGCGTTGTGGCGTTGTAACTTTAAACTATTTGTTGTAACAAGGGGAATACAACAGCAATACGAACTGCGTATCGCCGCGATTCGGGAGCAGCCGCTACTATGGAACGTGGCCCTAAAAGAGTACCGTAATAGTATGACGCGGGACAAGTCTTGGGCGAAAATAGCCAACAAGCTTGGCTACACCGTCAATGACGTTAAGTTTAAGTGGAAGTGCCTTCGTTCGTCCCATCGGCATTATAACAACGCACGGAAAGACAGCATGTCGTCCGGAGCAGATAACAGCAAGATCATAAACTAAACATATTTTTCTTTTAATATTACTCATGATGTTGAATCAATCATTGTATGTGTGTAAAAACATCAAGACATATCACAATAGTTGGGGAGCTTGGTTCCAGCAGATGAGTTTCCTCGCGGACCCATTCGATGGGGGGAAATGGAGAATTCTTTAAGTATGAAATGCAATAATTTGAGCATTTTCTTTATTTACTCATGATTATTTAAAACGGTTGTGGCGTTGTGGCGTTGTAACTTTAAACTATTTGTTGTTACAAGGGGAATACAACAGCAATACGAACTGCGTATCGCCGCGATTCGGGAGCAGCCGCTATTTTGGAACGTGGCCCTAAAAGAGTACCGTAATAGTATGACGCGGGACAAGTCTTGGGCGAAAATAGCCAACAAGCTTGGCTACACCGTCAATGACGTTAAGTTTAAGTGGAAGTGCCTTCGTTCGTCCCATCGGCATTATAACAACGCACGGAAAGACAGCATGTCGTCCGGAGCAGATAACAGCAAGATCATAAACTAAACATATTTTACTTTTAATATTACTCATGATGTTGAATCAATCATTGTATGTGTGTAAAAACATCAAGACATATCACAATAGTTGGGGAGCTTGGTTCCAGCAGATGAGTTTCCTCGCGGACCCATTCGATGGGGGGAAATGGAGAATTCTTTAAGTATGAAATGCAATAATTTGAGCATTTTCTTTATTTACTCATGATTATTTAAAACGGTTGTGGCGTTGTGGCGTTGTAACTTTAAACTATTTGTTGTTACAAGGGGAATACAACAGCAATACGAACTGCGTATCGCCGCGATTCGGGAGCAGCCGCTATTTTGGAACGTGGCCCTAAAAGAGTACCGTAATAGTATGACGCGGGACAAGTCTTGGGCGAAAATAGCCAACAAGCTTGGCTACACCGTCAATGACGTTAAGTTTAAGTGGAAGTGCCTTCGTTCGTCCCATCGGCATTATAACAACGCACGGAAAGACAGCATGTCGTCCGGAGCAGATAACAGCAAGATCATAAACTAAACATATTTTACTTTTAATATTACTCATGATGTTGAATCAATCATTGTATGTGTGTAAAAACATCAAGACATATCACAATAGTTGGGGAGCTTGGTTCCAGCAAATGAGTTTCCTCGCGGACCCATTCGATGGGGGGAAATGGAGAATTCTTTAAGTATGAAATGCAATAATTTGTGCATTTTCTTTATTTACTCATGATTATTTAAAACGGTTGTGGCGTTGTGGCGTTGTAACTTTAAACTATTTGTTGTTACAAGGGGAATACAACAGCAATACGAACTGCGTATCGCCGCGATTCGGGAGCAGCCGCTACTATGGAACGTGGCCCTAAAAGAGTACCGTAATAGTATGACGCGGGACAAGTCTTGGGCGAAAATAGCCAACAAGCTTGGCTACACCGTCAATGACGTTAAGTTTAAGTGGAAGTGCCTTCGTTCGTCCCATCGGCATTATAACAACGCACGGAAAGACAGCATATCGTCCGGTGCAATCATTGTATGTGTGTAAAAACATCAAGACATATCACAATAGTTGGGGAACTTGGTTCCAGCAGATGAGTTTCCTCGCGGACCCATTCGATGGGGGGAAATGGAGAATTCTTTAAGTATGAAATGCAATAATTTGTGCATTTTCTTTATTTACTCATGATCATTTAAAACGGTTGTGGCGTTGTAACTTTAAACTATTTTTTGTTACAAGGGGAATACAACAGCAATACGAACTGCGTATCGCCGCGATTCGGGAGCAGCCGCTACTATGGAACGTGGCCCTAAAAGAGTACCGTAATAGTATGACGCGGGACAAGTCTTGGGCGAAAATAGCCAACAAGCTTGGCTACACCGTCAATGACGTTAAGTTTAAGTGGAAGTGCCTTCGTTCGTCCCATCGGCATTATAACAACGCACGGAAAGACAGCATGTCGTCCGGAGCAGATAACAGCAAGATCATAAACTAAACATATTTTTCTTTTCATATTACTCATGATGTTGAATCAATCATTGTATGTGTGTAAAAACATCAAGACATATCACAATAGTTGGGGAGCTTGGTTCCAGCAAATGAGTTTCCTCGCGGACCCATTCGATGGGGGGAAATGGAGAATTCTTTAAGTATGAAATGCAATAATTTGTGCATTTTCTTTATTTACTCATGATTATTTAAAACGGTTGTGGCGTTGTGGCGTTGTAACTTTAAACTATTTTTTGTTACAAGGGGAATACAACAGCAATACGAACTGCGTATCGCCGCGATTCGGGAGCAGCCGCTACTATGGAACGTGGCCCTAAAAGAGTACCGTAATAGTATGACGCGGGACAAGTCTTGGGCGAAAATAGCCAACAAGCTTGGCTACACCGTCAATGACGTTAAGTTTAAGTGGAAGTGCCTTCGTTCGTCCCATCGGCATTATAACAACGCACGGAAAGACAGCATGTCGTCCGGAGCAGATAACAGCAAGATCATAAACTAAACATATTTTTCTTTTCATATTACTCATGATGTTGAATCAATCATTGTATGTGTGTAAAAACATCAAGACATATCACAATAGTTGGGGAGCTTGGTTCCAGCAGATGAGTTTCCTCGCGGACCCATTCGATGGGGGGAAATGGAGAATTCTTTAAGTATGAAATGCAATAATTTGAGCATTTTCTTTATTTACTCATGATTATTTAAAACGGTTGTGGCGTTGTGGCGTTGTAACTTTAAACTATTTGTTGTAACAAGGGGAATACAACAGCAATACGAACTGCGTATCGCCGCGATTCGGGAGCAGCCGCTACTATGGAACGTGGCCCTAAAAGAGTACCGTAATAGTATGACGCGGGACAAGTCTTGGGCGAAAATAGCCAACAAGCTTGGCTACACCGTCAATGACGTTAAGTTTAAGTGGAAGTGCCTTCGTTCGTCCCATCGGCATTATAACAACGCACGGAAAGACAGCATATCGTCCGGTGCAATCATTGTATGTGTGTAAAAACATCAAGACATATCACAATAGTTGGGGAACTTGGTTCCAGCAGATGAGTTTCCTCGCGGACCCATTCGATGGGGGGAAATGGAGAATTCTTTAAGTATGAAATGCAATAATTTGTGCATTTTCTTTATTTACTCATGATTGTATAAAACGGTTGTGGCGTTGTAACTTTAAACTATTTTTTGTTACAAGGGGAATACAACAGCAATACGAACTGCGTATCGCCGCGATTCGGGAGCAGCCGCTATTTTGGAACGTGGCCCTAAAAGAGTACCGTAATAGTATGACGCGGGACAAGTCTTGGGCGAAAATAGCCAACAAGCTTGGCTACACCGTCAATGACGTTAAGTTTAAGTGGAAGTGCCTTCGTTCGTCCCATCGGCATTATAACAACGCACGGAAAGACAGCATGTCGTCCGGTGCAATCATTGTATGTGTGTAAAAACATCAAGACATATCACAATAGTTGGGGAACTTGGTTCCAGCAGATGAGTTTCCTCGCGGACCCATTCGATGGGGGGAAATGGAGAATTCTTTAAGTATGAAATGCAATAATTTGTGCATTTTCTTTATTTACTCATGATTGTATAAAACGGTTGTGGCGTTGTAACTTTAAACTATTTTTTGTTACAAGGGGAATACAACAGCAATACGAACTGCGTATCGCCGCGATTCGGGAGCAGCCGCTACTATGGAACGTGGCCCTAAAAGAGTACCGTAATAGTATGACGCGGGACAAGTCTTGGGCGAAAATAGCCAACAAGCTTGGCTACACCGTCAATGACGTTAAGTTTAAGTGGAAGTGCCTTCGTTCGTCCCATCGGCATTATAACAACGCACGGAAAGACAGCATGTCGTCCGGTGCAATCATTGTATGTGTGTAAAAACATCAAGACATATCACAATAGTTGGGGAACTTGGTTCCAGCAGATGAGTTTCCTCGCGGACCCATTCGATGGGGGGAAATGGAGAATTCTTTAAGTATGAAATGCAATAATTTGTGCATTTTCTTTATTTACTCATGATTGTATAAAACGGTTGTGGCGTTGTAACTTTAAACTATTTTTTGTTACAAGGGGAATACAACAGCAATACGAACTGCGTATCGCCGCGATTCGGGAGCAGCCGCTACTATGGAACGTGGCCCTAAAAGAGTACCGTAATAGTATGACGCGGGACAAGTCTTGGGCGAAAATAGCCAACAAGCTTGGCTACACCGTCAATGACGTTAAGTTTAAGTGGAAGTGCCTTCGTTCGTCCCATCGGCATTATAACAACGCACGGAAAGACAGCATATCGTCCGGTGCAATCATTGTATGTGTGTAAAAACATCAAGACATATCACAATAGTTGGGGAACTTGGTTCCAGCAGATGAGTTTCCTCGCGGACCCATTCGATGGGGGGAAATGGAGAATTCTTTAAGTATGAAATGCAATAATTTGTGCATTTTCTTTATTTACTCATGATCATTTAAAACGGTTGTGGCGTTGTAACTTTAAACTATTTTTTGTTACAAGGGGAATACAACAGCAATACGAACTGCGTATCGCCGCGATTCGGGAGCAGCCGCTACTATGGAACGTGGCCCTAAAAGAGTACCGTAATAGTATGACGCGGGACAAGTCTTGGGCGAAAATAGCCAACAAGCTTGGCTACACCGTCAATGACGTTAAGTTTAAGTGGAAGTGCCTTCGTTCGTCCCATCGGCATTATAACAACGCACGGAAAGACAGCATATCGTCCGGTGCAATCATTGTATGTGTGTAAAAACATCAAGACATATCACAATAGTTGGGGAACTTGGTTCCAGCAGATGAGTTTCCTCGCGGACCCATTCGATGGGGGGAAATGGAGAATTCTTTAAGTATGAAATGCAATAATTTGTGCATTTTCTTTATTTACTCATGATTGTATAAAACGGTTGTGGCGTTGTAACTTTAAACTATTTTTTGTTACAAGGGGAATACAACAGCAATACGAACTGCGTATCGCCGCGATTCGGGAGCAGCCGCTATTTTGGAACGTGGCCCTAAAAGAGTACCGTAATAGTATGACGCGGGACAAGTCTTGGGCGAAAATAGCCAACAAGCTTGGCTACACCGTCAATGACGTTAAGTTTAAGTGGAAGTGCCTTCGTTCGTCCCATCGGCATTATAACAACGCACGGAAAGACAGCATGTCGTCCGGTGCAATCATTGTATGTGTGTAAAAACATCAAGACATATCACAATAGTTGGGGAACTTGGTTCCAGCAGATGAGTTTCCTCGCGGACCCATTCGATGGGGGGAAATGGAGAATTCTTTAAGTATGAAATGCAATAATTTGTGCATTTTCTTTATTTACTCATGATTGTATAAAACGGTTGTGGCGTTGTAACTTTAAACTATTTTTTGTTACAAGGGGAATACAACAGCAATACGAACTGCGTATCGCCGCGATTCGGGAGCAGCCGCTACTATGGAACGTGGCCCTAAAAGAGTACCGTAATAGTATGACGCGGGACAAGTCTTGGGCGAAAATAGCCAACAAGCTTGGCTACACCGTCAATGACGTTAAGTTTAAGTGGAAGTGCCTTCGTTCGTCCCATCGGCATTATAACAACGCACGGAAAGACAGCATGTCGTCCGGAGCAGATAACAGCAAGATCATAAACTAAACATATTTTTCTTTTAATATTACTCATGATGTTGAATCAATCATTGTATGTGTGTAAAAACATCAAGACATATCACAATAGTTGGGGAGCTTGGTTCCAGCAGATGAGTTTCCTCGCGGACCCATTCGATGGGGGGAAATGGAGAATTCTTTAAGTATGAAATGCAATAATTTGAGCATTTTCTTTATTTACTCATGATTATTTAAAACGGTTGTGGCGTTGTGGCGTTGTAACTTTAAACTATTTGTTGTTACAAGGGGAATACAATAGCAATACGAACTGCGTATCGCCGCGATTCGGGAGCAGCCGCTATTTTGGAACGTGGCCCTAAAAGAGTACCGTAATAGTATGACGCGGGACAAGTCTTGGGCGAAAATAGCCAACAAGCTTGGCTACACCGTCAATGACGTTAAGTTTAAGTGGAAGTGCCTTCGTTCGTCCCATCGGCATTATAACAACGCACGGAAAGACAGCATGTCGTCCGGAGCAGATAACAGCAAGATCATAAACTAAACATATTTTTCTTTTCATATTACTCATGATGTTGAATCAATCATTGTATGTGTGTAAAAACATCAAGACATATCACAATAGTTGGGGAGCTTGGTTCCAGCAGATGAGTTTCCTCGCGGACCCATTCGATGGGGGGAAATGGAGAATTCTTTAAGTATGAAATGCAATAATTTGAGCATTTTCTTTATTTACTCATGATTATTTAAAACGGTTGTGGCGTTGTGGCGTTGTAACTTTAAACTATTTGTTGTTACAAGGGGAATACAATAGCAATACGAACTGCGTATCGCCGCGATTCGGGAGCAGCCGCTATTTTGGAACGTGGCCCTAAAAGAGTACCGTAATAGTATGACGCGGGACAAGTCTTGGGCGAAAATAGCCAACAAGCTTGGCTACACCGTCAATGACGTTAAGTTTAAGTGGAAGTGCCTTCGTTCGTCCCATCGGCATTATAACAACGCACGGAAAGACAGCATATCGTCCGGTGCAATCATTGTATGTGTGTAAAAACATCAAGACATATCACAATAGTTGGGGAGCTTGGTTCCAGCAGATGAGTTTCCTCGCGGACCCATTCGATGGGGGGAAATGGAGAATTCTTTAAGTATGAAATGCAATAATTTGAGCATTTTCTTTATTTACTCATGATTATTTAAAACGGTTGTGGCGTTGTGGCGTTGTAACTTTAAACTATTTGTTGTTACAAGGGGAATACAATAGCAATACGAACTGCGTATCGCCGCGATTCGGGAGCAGCCGCTATTTTGGAACGTGGCCCTAAAAGAGTACCGTAATAGTATGACGCGGGACAAGTCTTGGGCGAAAATAGCCAACAAGCTTGGCTACACCGTCAATGACGGTAAGTTTAAGTGGAAGTGCCTTCGTTCGTCCCATCGGCATTATAACAACGCACGGAAAGACAGCATGTCGTCCGGAGCAGATAACAGCAAGATCATAAACTAAACATATTTTTCTTTTAATATTACTCATGATGTTGAATCAATCATTGTATGTGTGTAAAAACATCAAGACATATCACAATAGTTGGGGAGCTTGGTTCCAGCAGATGAGTTTCCTCGCGGACCCATTCGATGGGGGGAAATGGAGAATTCTTTAAGTATGAAATGCAATAATTTGAGCATTTTCTTTATTTACTCATGATTATTTAAAACGGTTGTGGCGTTGTGGCGTTGTAACTTTAAACTATTTGTTGTTACAAGGGGAATACAATAGCAATACGAACTGCGTATCGCCGCGATTCGGGAGCAGCCGCTATTTTGGAACGTGGCCCTAAAAGAGTACCGTAATAGTATGACGCGGGACAAGTCTTGGGCGAAAATAGCCAACAAGCTTGGCTACACCGTCAATGACGTTAAGTTTAAGTGGAAGTGCCTTCGTTCGTCCCATCGGCATTATAACAACGCACGGAAAGACAGCATATCGTCCGGTGCAATCATTGTATGTGTGTAAAAACATCAAGACATATCACAATAGTTGGGGAGCTTGGTTCCAGCAGATGAGTTTCCTCGCGGACCCATTCGATGGGGGGAAATGGAGAATTCTTTAAGTATGAAATGCAATAATTTGAGCATTTTCTTTATTTACTCATGATTATTTAAAACGGTTGTGGCGTTGTGGCGTTGTAACTTTAAACTATTTGTTGTTACAAGGGGAATACAATAGCAATACGAACTGCGTATCGCCGCGATTCGGGAGCAGCCGCTATTTTGGAACGTGGCCCTAAAAGAGTACCGTAATAGTATGACGCGGGACAAGTCTTGGGCGAAAATAGCCAACAAGCTTGGCTACACCGTCAATGACGTTAAGTTTAAGTGGAAGTGCCTTCGTTCGTCCCATCGGCATTATAACAACGCACGGAAAGACAGCATGTCGTCCGGAGCAGATAACAGCAAGATCATAAACTAAACATATTTTTCTTTTAATATTACTCATGATGTTGAATCAATCATTGTATGTGTGTAAAAACATCAAGACATATCACAATAGTTGGGGAGCTTGGTTCCAGCAGATGAGTTTCCTCGCGGACCCATTCGATGGGGGGAAATGGAGAATTCTTTAAGTATGAAATGCAATAATTTGAGCATTTTCTTTATTTACTCATGATTATTTAAAACGGTTGTGGCGTTGTGGCGTTGTAACTTTAAACTATTTGTTGTTACAAGGGGAATACAATAGCAATACGAACTGCGTATCGCCGCGATTCGGGAGCAGCCGCTATTTTGGAACGTGGCCCTAAAAGAGTACCGTAATAGTATGACGCGGGACAAGTCTTGGGCGAAAATAGCCAACAAGCTTGGCTACACCGTCAATGACGTTAAGTTTAAGTGGAAGTGCCTTCGTTCGTCCCATCGGCATTATAACAACGCACGGAAAGACAGCATATCGTCCGGTGCAATCATTGTATGTGTGTAAAAACATCAAGACATATCACAATAGTTGGGGAGCTTGGTTCCAGCAGATGAGTTTCCTCGCGGACCCATTCGATGGGGGGAAATGGAGAATTCTTTAAGTATGAAATGCAATAATTTGAGCATTTTCTTTATTTACTCATGATTATTTAAAACGGTTGTGGCGTTGTGGCGTTGTAACTTTAAACTATTTGTTGTTACAAGGGGAATACAATAGCAATACGAGCTGCGTATCGCCGCGATTCGGGAGCAGCCGCTATTTTGGAACGTGGCCCTAAAAGAGTACCGTAATAGTATGACGCGGGACAAGTCTTGGGCGAAAATAGCCAACAAGCTTGGCTACACCGTCAATGACGTTAAGTTTAAGTGGAAGTGCCTTCGTTCGTCCCATCGGCATTATAACAACGCACGGAAAGACAGCATGTCGTCCGGAGCAGATAACAGCAAGATCATAAACTAAACATATTTTTCTTTTAATATTACTCATGATGTTGAATCAATCATTGTATGTGTGTAAAAACATCAAGACATATCACAATAGTTGGGGAGCTTGGTTCCAGCAGATGAGTTTCCTCGCGGACCCATTCGATGGGGGGAAATGGAGAATTCTTTAAGTATGAAATGCAATAATTTGAGCATTTTCTTTATTTACTCATGATTATTTAAAACGGTTGTGGCGTTGTGGCGTTGTAACTTTAAACTATTTGTTGTTACAAGGGGAATACAATAGCAATACGAACTGCGTATCGCCGCGATTCGGGAGCAGCCGCTATTTTGGAACGTGGCCCTAAAAGAGTACCGTAATAGTATGACGCGGGACAAGTCTTGGGCGAAAATAGCCAACAAGCTTGGCTACACCGTCAATGACGTTAAGTTTAAGTGGAAGTGCCTTCGTTCGTCCCATCGGCATTATAACAACGCACGGAAAGACAGCATATCGTCCGGTGCAATCATTGTATGTGTGTAAAAACATCAAGACATATCACAATAGTTGGGGAACTTGGTTCCAGCAGATGAGTTTCCTCGCGGACCCATTCGATGGGGGGAAATGGAGAATTCTTTAAGTATGAAATGCAATAATTTGTGCATTTTCTTTATTTACTCATGATCATTTAAAACGGTTGTGGCGTTGTAACTTTAAACTATTTTTTGTTACAAGGGGAATACAACAGCAATACGAACTGCGTATCGCCGCGATTCGGGAGCAGCCGCTATTTTGGAACGTGGCCCTAAAAGAGTACCGTAATAGTATGACGCGGGACAAGTCTTGGGCGAAAATAGCCAACAAGCTTGGCTACACCGTCAATGACGTTAAGTTTAAGTGGAAGTGCCTTCGTTCGTCCCATCGGCATTATAACAACGCACGGAAAGACAGCATATCGTCCGGTGCAATCATTGTATGTGTGTAAAAACATCAAGACATATCACAATAGTTGGGGAACTTGGTTCCAGCAGATGAGTTTCCTCGCGGACCCATTCGATGGGGGGAAATGGAGAATTCTTTAAGTATGAAATGCAATAATTTGTGCATTTTCTTTATTTACTCATGATTGTATAAAACGGTTGTGGCGTTGTAACTTTAAACTATTTTTTGTTACAAGGGGAATACAACAGCAATACGAACTGCGTATCGCCGCGATTCGGGAGCAGCCGCTATTTTGGAACGTGGCCCTAAAAGAGTACCGTAATAGTATGACGCGGGACAAGTCTTGGGCGAAAATAGCCAACAAGCTTGGCTACACCGTCAATGACGTTAAGTTTAAGTGGAAGTGCCTTCGTTCGTCCCATCGGCATTATAACAACGCACGGAAAGACAGCATATCGTCCGGTGCAATCATTGTATGTGTGTAAAAACATCAAGACATATCACAATAGTTGGGGAACTTGGTTCCAGCAGATGAGTTTCCTCGCGGACCCATTCGATGGGGGGAAATGGAGAATTCTTTAAGTATGAAATGCAATAATTTGTGCATTTTCTTTATTTACTCATGATTGTATAAAACGGTTGTGGCGTTGTAACTTTAAACTATTTTTTGTTACAAGGGGAATACAACAGCAATACGAACTGCGTATCGCCGCGATTCGGGAGCAGCCGCTATTTTGGAACGTGGCCCTAAAAGAGTACCGTAATAGTATGACGCGGGACAAGTCTTGGGCGAAAATAGCCAACAAGCTTGGCTACACCGTCAATGACGTTAAGTTTAAGTGGAAGTGCCTTCGTTCGTCCCATCGGCATTATAACAACGCACGGAAAGACAGCATGTCGTCCGGAGCAGATAACAGCAAGATCATAAACTAAACATATTTTACTTTTAATATTACTCATGATGTTGAATCAATCATTGTTTGTGTGTAAAAACATCAAGACATATCACAATAGTTGGGGAGCTTGGTTCCAGCAGATGAGTTTCCTCGCGGACCCATTCGATGGGGGGAAATGGAGAATTCTTTAAGTATGAAATGCAATAATTTGAGCATTTTCTTTATTTACTCATGATTATTTAAAACGGTTGTGGCGTTGTGGCGTTGTAACTTTAAACTATTTGTTGTTACAAGGGGAATACAATAGCAATACGAGCTGCGTATCGCCGCGATTCGGGAGCAGCCGCTATTTTGGAACGTGGCCCTAAAAGAGTACCGTAATAGTATGACGCGGGACAAGTCTTGGGCGAAAATAGCCAACAAGCTTGGCTACACCGTCAATGACGTTAAGTTTAAGTGGAAGTGCCTTCGTTCGTCCCATCGGCATTATAACAACGCACGGAAAGACAGCATGTCGTCCGGAGCAGATAACAGCAAGATCATAAACTAAACATATTTTACTTTTAATATTACTCATGATGTTGAATCAATCATTGTATGTGTGTAAAAACATCAAGACATATCACAATAGTTGGGGAGCTTGGTTCCAGCAAATGAGTTTCCTCGCGGACCCATTCGATGGGGGGAAATGGAGAATTCTTTAAGTATGAAATGCAATAATTTGTGCATTTTCTTTATTTACTCATGATTATTTAAAACGGTTGTGGCGTTGTGGCGTTGTAACTTTAAACTATTTTTTGTTACAAGGGGAATACAACAGCAATACGAACTGCGTATCGCCGCGATTCGGGAGCAGCCGCTACTATGGAACGTGGCCCTAAAAGAGTACCGTAATAGTATGACGCGGGACAAGTCTTGGGCGAAAATAGCCAACAAGCTTGGCTACACCGTCAATGACGTTAAGTTTAAGTGGAAGTGCCTTCGTTCGTCCCATCGGCATTATAACAACGCACGGAAAGACAGCATATCGTCCGGTGCAATCATTGTATGTGTGTAAAAACATCAAGACATATCACAATAGTTGGGGAGCTTGGTTCCAGCAGATGAGTTTCCTCGCGGACCCATTCGATGGGGGGAAATGGAGAATTCTTTAAGTATGAAATGCAATAATTTGTGCATTTTCTTTATTTACTCATGATTATATAAAACGGTTGTGGCGTTGTAACTTTAAACTATTTTTTGTTACAAGGGGAATACAACAGCAATACGAACTGCGTATCGCCGCGATTCGGGAGCAGCCGCTACTATGGAACGTGGCCCTAAAAGAGTACCGTAATAGTATGACGCGGGACAAGTCTTGGGCGAAAATAGCCAACAAGCTTGGCTACACCGTCAATGACGTTAAGTTTAAGTGGAAGTGCCTTCGTTCGTCCCATCGGCATTATAACAACGCACGGAAAGACAGCATGTCGTCCGGAGCAGATAACAGCAAGATCATAAACTAAACATATTTTTCTTTTAATATTACTCATGATGTTGAATCAATCATTGTATGTGTGTAAAAACATCAAGACATATCACAATAGTTAGGGAGCTTGGTTCCAGCAGATGAGTTTCCTCGCGGACCCATTCGATGGGGGGAAATGGAGAATTCTTTAAGTATGAAATGCAATAATTTGTGCATTTTCTTTATTTACTCATGATTATATAAAACGGTTGTGGCGTTGTAACTTTAAACTATTTTTTGTTACAAGGGGAATACAACAGCAATACGAACTGCGTATCGCCGCGATTCGGGAGCAGCCGCTACTATGGAACGTGGCCCTAAAAGAGTACCGTAATAGTATGACGCGGGACAAGTCTTGGGCGAAAATAGCCAACAAGCTTGGCTACACCGTCAATGACGTTAAGTTTAAGTGGAAGTGCCTTCGTTCGTCCCATCGGCATTATAACAACGCACGGAAAGACAGCATATCGTCCGGTGCAATCATTGTATGTGTGTAAAAACATCAAGACATATCACAATAGTTGGGGAGCTTGGTTCCAGCAGATGAGTTTCCTCGCGGACCCATTCGATGGGGGGAAATGGAGAATTCTTTAAGTATGAAATGCAATAATTTGTGCATTTTCTTTATTTACTCATGATTATATAAAACGGTTGTGGCGTTGTAACTTTAAACTATTTTTTGTTACAAGGGGAATACAACAGCAATACGAACTGCGTATCGCCGCGATTCGGGAGCAGCCGCTACTATGGAACGTGGCCCTAAAAGAGTACCGTAATAGTATGACGCGGGACAAGTCTTGGGCGAAAATAGCCAACAAGCTTGGCTACACCGTCAATGACGTTAAGTTTAAGTGGAAGTGCCTTCGTTCGTCCCATCGGCATTATAACAACGCACGGAAAGACAGCATATCGTCCGGTGCAATCATTGTATGTGTGTAAAAACATCAAGACATATCACAATAGTTGGGGAGCTTGGTTCCAGCAGATGAGTTTCCTCGCGGACCCATTCGATGCGGAAAAAAGGGAGAATTCTGTAACTACGAAATGCAATAATTTGTGCATTTTCTTTATTTACTCATGATTGTATAAAACGGTTGTGGCGTTGTAACTTTAAACTATTTTTTGTTACAAGGGGAATACAACAGCAATACGAACTGCGTATCGCCGCGATTCGGGAGCAGCCGCTACTATGGAACGTGGCCCTAAAAGAGTACCGTAATAGTATGACGCGGGACAAGTCTTGGGCGAAAATAGCCAACAAGCTTGGCTACACCGTCAATGACGTTAAGTTTAAGTGGAAGTGCCTTCGTTCGTCCCATCGGCATTATAACAACGCACGGAAAGACAGCATGTCGTCCGGAGCAGATAACAGCAAGATCATAAACTAAACATATTTTACTTTTAATATTACTCATGATGTTGAATCAATCATTGTATGTGTGTAAAAACATCAAGACATATCACAATAGTTGGGGAGCTTGGTTCCAGCAGATGAGTTTCCTCGCGGACCCATTCGATGGGGGGAAATGGAGAATTCTTTAAGTATGAAATGCAATAATTTGAGCATTTTCTTTATTTACTCATGATTATTTAAAACGGTTGTGGCGTTGTAACTTTAAACTATTTTTTGTTACAAAGGGAATACAACAGCAATACGAACTGCGTATCGCCGCGATTCGGGAGCAGCCGCTACTATGGAACGTGGCCCTAAAAGAGTACCGTAATAGTATGACGCGGGACAAGTCTTGGGCGAAAATAGCCAACAAGCTTGGCTACACCGTCAATGACGTTAAGTTTAAGTGGAAGTGCCTTCGTTCGTCCCATCGGCATTATAACAACGCACGGAAAGACAGCATATCGTCCGGTGCAATCATTGTATGTGTGTAAAAACATCAAGACATATCACAATAGTTGGGGAGCTTGGTTCCAGCAGATGAGTTTCCTCGCGGACCCATTCGATGGGGGGAAATGGAGAATTCTTTAAGTATGAAATGCAATAATTTGTGCATTTTCTTTATTTACTCATGATCATTTAAAACGGTTGTGGCGTTGTAACTTTAAACTATTTTTTGTTACAAAGGGAATACAACAGCAATACGAACTGCGTATCGCCGCGATTCGGGAGCAGCCGCTACTATGGAACGTGGCCCTAAAAGAGTACCGTAATAGTATGACGCGGGACAAGTCTTGGGCGAAAATAGCCAACAAGCTTGGCTACACCGTCAATGACGTTAAGTTTAAGTGGAAGTGCCTTCGTTCGTCCCATCGGCATTATAACAACGCACGGAAAGACAGCATGTCGTCCGGAGCAGATAACAGCAAGATCATAAACTAAACATATTTTACTTTTAATATTACTCATGATGTTGAATCAATCATTGTATGTGTGTAAAAACATCAAGACATATCACAATAGTTGGGGAGCTTGGTTCCAGCAGATGAGTTTCCTCGCGGACCCATTCGATGGGGGGAAATGGAGAATTCTTTAAGTATGAAATGCAATAATTTGAGCATTTTCTTTATTTACTCATGATTATTTAAAGCGGTTGTGGCGTTGTGGCGTTGTGGCGTTGTAACTTTAAACTATTTCTTGTTACAAGGGGAATACAACAGCAATACGAACTGCGTATCGCCGCGATTCGGGAGCAGCCGCTATTTTGGAACGTGGCCCTAAAAGAGTACCGTAATAGTATGACGCGGGACAAGTCTTGGGCGAAAATAGCCAACAAGCTTGGCTACACCGTCAATGACGTTAAGTTTAAGTGGAAGTGCCTTCGTTCGTCCCATCGGCATTATAACAACGCACGGAAAGACAGCATGTCGTCCGGAGCAGATAACAGCAAGATCATAAACTAAACATATTTTACTTTTAATATTACTCATGATGTTGAATCAATCATTGTATGTGTGTAAAAACATCAAGACATATCACAATAGTTGGGGAGCTTGGTTCCAGCAAATGAGTTTCCTCGCGGACCCATTCGATGGGGGGAAATGGAGAATTCTTTAAGTATGAAATGCAATAATTTGTGCATTTTCTTTATTTACTCATGATTATTTAAAACGGTTGTGGCGTTGTAACTTTAAACTATTTTTTGTTACAAGGGGAATACAACAGCAATACGAACTGCGTATCGCCGCGATTCGGGAGCAGCCGCTACTATGGAACGTGGCCCTAAAAGAGTACCGTAATAGTATGACGCGGGACAAGTCTTGGGCGAAAATAGCCAACAAGCTTGGCTACACCGTCAATGACGTTAAGTTTAAGTGGAAGTGCCTTCGTTCGTCCCATCGGCATTATAACAACGCACGGAAAGACAGCATGTCGTCCGGAGCAGATAACAGCAAGATCATAAACTAAACATATTTTTCTTTTAATATTACTCATGATGTTGAATCAATCATTGTATGTGTGTAAAAACATCAAGACATATCACAATAGTTAGGGAGCTTGGTTCCAGCAGATGAGTTTCCTCGCGGACCCATTCGATGGGGGGAAATGGAGAATTCTTTAAGTATGAAATGCAATAATTTGTGCATTTTCTTTATTTACTCATGATTATATAAAACGGTTGTGGCGTTGTAACTTTAAACTATTTTTTGTTACAAGGGGAATACAACAGCAATACGAACTGCGTATCGCCGCGATTCGGGAGCAGCCGCTACTATGGAACGTGGCCCTAAAAGAGTACCGTAATAGTATGACGCGGGACAAGTCTTGGGCGAAAATAGCCAACAAGCTTGGCTACACCGTCAATGACGTTAAGTTTAAGTGGAAGTGCCTTCGTTCGTCCCATCGGCATTATAACAACGCACGGAAAGACAGCATGTCGTCCGGAGCAGATAACAGCAAGATCATAAACTAAACATATTTTACTTTTAATATTACTCATGATGTTGAATCAATCATTGTTTGTGTGTAAAAACATCAAGACATATCACAATAGTTGGGGAGCTTGGTTCCAGCAGATGAGTTTCCTCGCGGACCCATTCGATGGGGGGAAATGGAGAATTCTTTAAGTATGAAATGCAATAATTTGAGCATTTTCTTTATTTACTCATGATTATTTAAAACGGTTGTGGCGTTGTGGCGTTGTAACTTTAAACTATTTGTTGTTACAAGGGGAATACAATAGCAATACGAACTGCGTATCGCCGCGATTCGGGAGCAGCCGCTATTTTGGAACGTGGCCCTAAAAGAGTACCGTAATAGTATGACGCGGGACAAGTCTTGGGCGAAAATAGCCAACAAGCTTGGCTACACCGTCAATGACGTTAAGTTTAAGTGGAAGTGCCTTCGTTCGTCCCATCGGCATTATAACAACGCACGGAAAGACAGCATGTCGTCCGGAGCAGATAACAGCAAGATCATAAACTAAACATATTTTACTTTTAATATTACTCATGATGTTGAATCAATCATTGTATGTGTGTAAAAACATCAAGACATATCACAATAGTTGGGGAGCTTGGTTCCAGCAAATGAGTTTCCTCGCGGACCCATTCGATGGGGGGAAATGGAGAATTCTTTAAGTATGAAATGCAATAATTTGTGCATTTTCTTTATTTACTCATGATTATTTAAAACGGTTGTGGCGTTGTGGCGTTGTAACTTTAAACTATTTTTTGTTACAAGGGGAATACAACAGCAATACGAACTGCGTATCGCCGCGATTCGGGAGCAGCCGCTACTATGGAACGTGGCCCTAAAAGAGTACCGTAATAGTATGACGCGGGACAAGTCTTGGGCGAAAATAGCCAACAAGCTTGGCTACACCGTCAATGACGTTAAGTTTAAGTGGAAGTGCCTTCGTTCGTCCCATCGGCATTATAACAACGCACGGAAAGACAGCATATCGTCCGGTGCAATCATTGTATGTGTGTAAAAACATCAAGACATATCACAATAGTTGGGGAGCTTGGTTCCAGCAGATGAGTTTCCTCGCGGACCCATTCGATGGGGGGAAATGGAGAATTCTTTAAGTATGAAATGCAATAATTTGTGCATTTTCTTTATTTACTCATGATTATATAAAACGGTTGTGGCGTTGTAACTTTAAACTATTTTTTGTTACAAGGGGAATACAACAGCAATACGAACTGCGTATCGCCGCGATTCGGGAGCAGCCGCTACTATGGAACGTGGCCCTAAAAGAGTACCGTAATAGTATGACGCGGGACAAGTCTTGGGCGAAAATAGCCAACAAGCTTGGCTACACCGTCAATGACGTTAAGTTTAAGTGGAAGTGCCTTCGTTCGTCCCATCGGCATTATAACAACGCACGGAAAGACAGCATGTCGTCCGGAGCAGATAACAGCAAGATCATAAACTAAACATATTTTTCTTTTAATATTACTCATGATGTTGAATCAATCATTGTATGTGTGTAAAAACATCAAGACATATCACAATAGTTAGGGAGCTTGGTTCCAGCAGATGAGTTTCCTCGCGGACCCATTCGATGGGGGGAAATGGAGAATTCTTTAAGTATGAAATGCAATAATTTGTGCATTTTCTTTATTTACTCATGATTATATAAAACGGTTGTGGCGTTGTAACTTTAAACTATTTTTTGTTACAAGGGGAATACAACAGCAATACGAACTGCGTATCGCCGCGATTCGGGAGCAGCCGCTACTATGGAACGTGGCCCTAAAAGAGTACCGTAATAGTATGACGCGGGACAAGTCTTGGGCGAAAATAGCCAACAAGCTTGGCTACACCGTCAATGACGTTAAGTTTAAGTGGAAGTGCCTTCGTTCGTCCCATCGGCATTATAACAACGCACGGAAAGACAGCATGTCGTCCGGAGCAGATAACAGCAAGATCATAAACTAAACATATTTTACTTTTAATATTACTCATGATGTTGAATCAATCATTGTATGTGTGTAAAAACATCAAGACATATCACAATAGTTGGGGAGCTTGGTTCCAGCAGATGAGTTTCCTCGCGGACCCATTCGATGGGGGGAAATGGAGAATTCTTTAAGTATGAAATGCAATAATTTGAGCATTTTCTTTATTTACTCATGATTATTTAAAACGGTTGTGGCGTTGTAACTTTAAACTATTTTTTGTTACAAGGGGAATACAACAGCAATACGAACTGCGTATCGCCGCGATTCGGGAGCAGCCGCTACTATGGAACGTGGCCCTAAAAGAGTACCGTAATAGTATGACGCGGGACAAGTCTTGGGCGAAAATAGCCAACAAGCTTGGCTACACCGTCAATGACGTTAAGTTTAAGTGGAAGTGCCTTCGTTCGTCCCATCGGCATTATAACAACGCACGGAAAGACAGCATATCGTCCGGTGCAATCATTGTATGTGTGTAAAAACATCAAGACATATCACAATAGTTGGGGAGCTTGGTTCCAGCAGATGAGTTTCCTCGCGGACCCATTCGATGGGGGGAAATGGAGAATTCTTTAAGTATGAAATGCAATAATTTGTGCATTTTCTTTATTTACTCATGATCATTTAAAACGGTTGTGGCGTTGTAACTTTAAACTATTTTTTGTTACAAAGGGAATACAACAGCAATACGAACTGCGTATCGCCGCGATTCGGGAGCAGCCGCTACTATGGAACGTGGCCCTAAAAGAGTACCGTAATAGTATGACGCGGGACAAGTCTTGGGCGAAAATAGCCAACAAGCTTGGCTACACCGTCAATGACGTTAAGTTTAAGTGGAAGTGCCTTCGTTCGTCCCATCGGCATTATAACAACGCACGGAAAGACAGCATGTCGTCCGGAGCAGATAACAGCAAGATCATAAACTAAACATATTTTACTTTTAATATTACTCATGATGTTGAATCAATCATTGTATGTGTGTAAAAACATCAAGACATATCACAATAGTTGGGGAGCTTGGTTCCAGCAGATGAGTTTCCTCGCGGACCCATTCGATGGGGGGAAATGGAGAATTCTTTAAGTATGAAATGCAATAATTTGAGCATTTTCTTTATTTACTCATGATTATTTAAAGCGGTTGTGGCGTTGTGGCGTTGTGGCGTTGTAACTTTAAACTATTTGTTGTTACAAGGGGAATACAACAGCAATACGAACTGCGTATCGCCGCGATTCGGGAGCAGCCGCTACTATGGAACGTGGCCCTAAAAGAGTACCGTAATAGTATGACGCGGGACAAGTCTTGGGCGAAAATAGCCAACAAGCTTGGCTACACCGTCAATGACGTTAAGTTTAAGTGGAAGTGCCTTCGTTCGTCCCATCGGCATTATAACAACGCACGGAAAGACAGCATGTCGTCCGGAGCAGATAACAGCAAGATCATAAACTAAACATATTTTACTTTTAATATTACTCATGATGTTGAATCAATCATTGTATGTGTGTAAAAACATCAAGACATATCACAATAGTTGGGGAGCTTGGTTCCAGCAAATGAGTTTCCTCGCGGACCCATTCGATGGGGGGAAATGGAGAATTCTTTAAGTATGAAATGCAATAATTTGTGCATTTTCTTTATTTACTCATGATCATTTAAAACGGTTGTGGCGTTGTGGCGTTGTAACTTTAAACTATTTGTTGTTACAAGGGGAATACAACAGCAATACGAACTGCGTATCGCCGCGATTCGGGAGCAGCCGCTACTATGGAACGTGGCCCTAAAAGAGTACCGTAATAGTATGACGCGGGACAAGTCTTGGGCGAAAATAGCCAACAAGCTTGGCTACACCGTCAATGACGTTAAGTTTAAGTGGAAGTGCCTTCGTTCGTCCCATCGGCATTATAACAACGCACGGAAAGACAGCATGTCGTCCGGAGCAGATAACAGCAAGATCATAAACTAAACATATTTTTCTTTTAATATTACTCATGATGTTGAATCAATCATTGTATGTGTGTAAAAACATCAAGACATATCACAATAGTTGGGGAGCTTGGTTCCAGCAGATGAGTTTCCTCGCGGACCCATTCGATGGGGGGAAATGGAGAATTCTTTAAGTATGAAATGCAATAATTTGAGCATTTTCTTTATTTACTCATGATTATTTAAAACGGTTGTGGCGTTGTGGCGTTGTAACTTTAAACTATTTGTTGTTACAAGGGGAATACAATAGCAATACGAACTGCGTATCGCCGCGATTCGGGAGCAGCCGCTATTTTGGAACGTGGCCCTAAAAGAGTACCGTAATAGTATGACGCGGGACAAGTCTTGGGCGAAAATAGCCAACAAGCTTGGCTACACCGTCAATGACGTTAAGTTTAAGTGGAAGTGCCTTCGTTCGTCCCATCGGCATTATAACAACGCACGGAAAGACAGCATATCGTCCGGTGCAATCATTGTATGTGTGTAAAAACATCAAGACATATCACAATAGTTGGGGAGCTTGGTTCCAGCAGATGAGTTTCCTCGCGGACCCATTCGATGGGGGGAAATGGAGAATTCTTTAAGTATGAAATGCAATAATTTGTGCATTTTCTTTATTTACTCATGATTATATAAAACGGTTGTGGCGTTGTAACTTTAAACTATTTTTTGTTACAAAGGGAATACAACAGCAATACGAACTGCGTATCGCCGCGATTCGGGAGCAGCCGCTATTTTGGAACGTGGCCCTAAAAGAGTACCGTAATAGTATGACGCGGGACAAGTCTTGGGCGAAAATAGCCAACAAGCTTGGCTACACCGTCAATGACGTTAAGTTTAAGTGGAAGTGCCTTCGTTCGTCCCATCGGCATTATAACAACGCACGGAAAGACAGCATATCGTCCGGTGCAATCATTGTATGTGTGTAAAAACATCAAGACATATCACAATAGTTGGGGAGCTTGGTTCCAGCAGATGAGTTTCCTCGCGGACCCATTCGATGGGGGGAAATGGAGAATTCTTTAAGTATGAAATGCAATAATTTGTGCATTTTCTTTATTTACTCATGATTATATAAAACGGTTGTGGCGTTGTAACTTTAAACTATTTTTTGTTACAAGGGGAATACAACAGCAATACGAACTGCGTATCGCCGCGATTCGGGAGCAGCCGCTACTATGGAACGTGGCCCTAAAAGAGTACCGTAATAGTATGACGCGGGACAAGTCTTGGGCGAAAATAGCCAACAAGCTTGGCTACACCGTCAATGACGTTAAGTTTAAGTGGAAGTGCCTTCGTTCGTCCCATCGGCATTATAACAACGCACGGAAAGACAGCATGTCGTCCGGAGCAGATAACAGCAAGATCATAAACTAAACATATTTTTCTTTTAATATTACTCATGATGTTGAATCAATCATTGTATGTGTGTAAAAACATCAAGACATATCACAATAGTTAGGGAGCTTGGTTCCAGCAGATGAGTTTCCTCGCGGACCCATTCGATGGGGGGAAATGGAGAATTCTTTAAGTATGAAATGCAATAATTTGTGCATTTTCTTTATTTACTCATGATTATATAAAACGGTTGTGGCGTTGTAACTTTAAACTATTTGTTGTTACAAGGGGAATACAACAGCAATACGAACTGCGTATCGCCGCGATTCGGGAGCAGCCGCTACTATGGAACGTGGCCCTAAAAGAGTACCGTAATAGTATGACGCGGGACAAGTCTTGGGCGAAAATAGCCAACAAGCTTGGCTACACCGTCAATGACGTTAAGTTTAAGTGGAAGTGCCTTCGTTCGTCCCATCGGCATTATAACAACGCACGGAAAGACAGCATGTCGTCCGGAGCAGATAACAGCAAGATCATAAACTAAACATATTTTACTTTTAATATTACTCATGATGTTGAATCAATCATTGTATGTGTGTAAAAACATCAAGACATATCACAATAGTTGGGGAGCTTGGTTCCAGCAAATGAGTTTCCTCGCGGACCCATTCGATGGGGGGAAATGGAGAATTCTTTAAGTATGAAATGCAATAATTTGTGCATTTTCTTTATTTACTCATGATCATTTAAAACGGTTGTGGCGTTGTGGCGTTGTAACTTTAAACTATTTGTTGTTACAAGGGGAATACAACAGCAATACGAACTGCGTATCGCCGCGATTCGGGAGCAGCCGCTACTATGGAACGTGGCCCTAAAAGAGTACCGTAATAGTATGACGCGGGACAAGTCTTGGGCGAAAATAGCCAACAAGCTTGGCTACACCGTCAATGACGTTAAGTTTAAGTGGAAGTGCCTTCGTTCGTCCCATCGGCATTATAACAACGCACGGAAAGACAGCATGTCGTCCGGAGCAGATAACAGCAAGATCATAAACTAAACATATTTTACTTTTAATATTACTCATGATGTTGAATCAATCATTGTATGTGTGTAAAAACATCAAGACATATCACAATAGTTGGGGAGCTTGGTTCCAGCAAATGAGTTTCCTCGCGGACCCATTCGATGGGGGGAAATGGAGAATTCTTTAAGTATGAAATGCAATAATTTGTGCATTTTCTTTATTTACTCATGATTATTTAAAACGGTTGTGGCGTTGTGGCGTTGTAACTTTAAACTATTTTTTGTTACAAGGGGAATACAACAGCAATACGAACTGCGTATCGCCGCGATTCGGGAGCAGCCGCTACTATGGAACGTGGCCCTAAAAGAGTACCGTAATAGTATGACGCGGGACAAGTCTTGGGCGAAAATAGCCAACAAGCTTGGCTACACCGTCAATGACGTTAAGTTTAAGTGGAAGTGCCTTCGTTCGTCCCATCGGCATTATAACAACGCACGGAAAGACAGCATATCGTCCGGTGCAATCATTGTATGTGTGTAAAAACATCAAGACATATCACAATAGTTGGGGAGCTTGGTTCCAGCAGATGAGTTTCCTCGCGGACCCATTCGATGGGGGGAAATGGAGAATTCTTTAAGTATGAAATGCAATAATTTGTGCATTTTCTTTATTTACTCATGATTATATAAAACGGTTGTGGCGTTGTAACTTTAAACTATTTTTTGTTACAAGGGGAATACAACAGCAATACGAACTGCGTATCGCCGCGATTCGGGAGCAGCCGCTACTATGGAACGTGGCCCTAAAAGAGTACCGTAATAGTATGACGCGGGACAAGTCTTGGGCGAAAATAGCCAACAAGCTTGGCTACACCGTCAATGACGTTAAGTTTAAGTGGAAGTGCCTTCGTTCGTCCCATCGGCATTATAACAACGCACGGAAAGACAGCATGTCGTCCGGAGCAGATAACAGCAAGATCATAAACTAAACATATTTTTCTTTTAATATTACTCATGATGTTGAATCAATCATTGTATGTGTGTAAAAACATCAAGACATATCACAATAGTTAGGGAGCTTGGTTCCAGCAGATGAGTTTCCTCGCGGACCCATTCGATGGGGGGAAATGGAGAATTCTTTAAGTATGAAATGCAATAATTTGTGCATTTTCTTTATTTACTCATGATTATATAAAACGGTTGTGGCGTTGTAACTTTAAACTATTTTTTGTTACAAGGGGAATACAACAGCAATACGAACTGCGTATCGCCGCGATTCGGGAGCAGCCGCTACTATGGAACGTGGCCCTAAAAGAGTACCGTAATAGTATGACGCGGGACAAGTCTTGGGCGAAAATAGCCAACAAGCTTGGCTACACCGTCAATGACGTTAAGTTTAAGTGGAAGTGCCTTCGTTCGTCCCATCGGCATTATAACAACGCACGGAAAGACAGCATGTCGTCCGGAGCAGATAACAGCAAGATCATAAACTAAACATATTTTACTTTTAATATTACTCATGATGTTGAATCAATCATTGTATGTGTGTAAAAACATCAAGACATATCACAATAGTTGGGGAGCTTGGTTCCAGCAGATGAGTTTCCTCGCGGACCCATTCGATGGGGGGAAATGGAGAATTCTTTAAGTATGAAATGCAATAATTTGAGCATTTTCTTTATTTACTCATGATTATATAAAACGGTTGTGGCGTTGTAACTTTAAACTATTTTTTGTTACAAGGGGAATACAACAGCAATACGAACTGCGTATCGCCGCGATTCGGGAGCAGCCGCTACTATGGAACGTGGCCCTAAAAGAGTACCGTAATAGTATGACGCGGGACAAGTCTTGGGCGAAAATAGCCAACAAGCTTGGCTACACCGTCAATGACGTTAAGTTTAAGTGGAAGTGCCTTCGTTCGTCCCATCGGCATTATAACAACGCACGGAAAGACAGCATATCGTCCGGTGCAATCATTGTATGTGTGTAAAAACATCAAGACATATCACAATAGTTGGGGAGCTTGGTTCCAGCAGATGAGTTTCCTCGCGGACCCATTCGATGGGGGGAAATGGAGAATTCTTTAAGTATGAAATGCAATAATTTGTGCATTTTCTTTATTTACTCATGATCATTTAAAACGGTTGTGGCGTTGTAACTTTAAACTATTTTTTGTTACAAAGGGAATACAACAGCAATACGAACTGCGTATCGCCGCGATTCGGGAGCAGCCGCTACTATGGAACGTGGCCCTAAAAGAGTACCGTAATAGTATGACGCGGGACAAGTCTTGGGCGAAAATAGCCAACAAGCTTGGCTACACCGTCAATGACGTTAAGTTTAAGTGGAAGTGCCTTCGTTCGTCCCATCGGCATTATAACAACGCACGGAAAGACAGCATGTCGTCCGGAGCAGATAACAGCAAGATCATAAACTAAACATATTTTACTTTTAATATTACTCATGATGTTGAATCAATCATTGTATGTGTGTAAAAACATCAAGACATATCACAATAGTTGGGGAGCTTGGTTCCAGCAAATGAGTTTCCTCGCGGACCCATTCGATGGGGGGAAATGGAGAATTCTTTAAGTATGAAATGCAATAATTTGTGCATTTTCTTTATTTACTCATGATCATTTAAAACGGTTGTGGCGTTGTGGCGTTGTAACTTTAAACTATTTGTTGTTACAAGGGGAATACAACAGCAATACGAACTGCGTATCGCCGCGATTCGGGAGCAGCCGCTACTATGGAACGTGGCCCTAAAAGAGTACCGTAATAGTATGACGCGGGACAAGTCTTGGGCGAAAATAGCCAACAAGCTTGGCTACACCGTCAATGACGTTAAGTTTAAGTGGAAGTGCCTTCGTTCGTCCCATCGGCATTATAACAACGCACGGAAAGACAGCATGTCGTCCGGAGCAGATAACAGCAAGATCATAAACTAAACATATTTTTCTTTTAATATTACTCATGATGTTGAATCAATCATTGTATGTGTGTAAAAACATCAAGACATATCACAATAGTTGGGGAGCTTGGTTCCAGCAGATGAGTTTCCTCGCGGACCCATTCGATGGGGGGAAATGGAGAATTCTTTAAGTATGAAATGCAATAATTTGAGCATTTTCTTTATTTACTCATGATTATTTAAAACGGTTGTGGCGTTGTGGCGTTGTAACTTTAAACTATTTGTTGTTACAAGGGGAATACAATAGCAATACGAACTGCGTATCGCCGCGATTCGGGAGCAGCCGCTATTTTGGAACGTGGCCCTAAAAGAGTACCGTAATAGTATGACGCGGGACAAGTCTTGGGCGAAAATAGCCAACAAGCTTGGCTACACCGTCAATGACGTTAAGTTTAAGTGGAAGTGCCTTCGTTCGTCCCATCGGCATTATAACAACGCACGGAAAGACAGCATGTCGTCCGGAGCAGATAACAGCAAGATCATAAACTAAACATATTTTACTTTTAATATTACTCATGATGTTGAATCAATCATTGTATGTGTGTAAAAACATCAAGACATATCACAATAGTTGGGGAGCTTGGTTCCAGCAAATGAGTTTCCTCGCGGACCCATTCGATGGGGGGAAATGGAGAATTCTTTAAGTATGAAATGCAATAATTTGTGCATTTTCTTTATTTACTCATGATCATTTAAAACGGTTGTGGCGTTGTGGCGTTGTAACTTTAAACTATTTTTTGTTACAAGGGGAATACAACAGCAATACGAACTGCGTATCGCCGCGATTCGGGAGCAGCCGCTACTATGGAACGTGGCCCTAAAAGAGTACCGTAATAGTATGACGCGGGACAAGTCTTGGGCGAAAATAGCCAACAAGCTTGGCTACACCGTCAATGACGTTAAGTTTAAGTGGAAGTGCCTTCGTTCGTCCCATCGGCATTATAACAACGCACGGAAAGACAGCATGTCGTCCGGAGCAGATAACAGCAAGATCATAAACTAAACATATTTTACTTTTAATATTACTCATGATGTTGAATCAATCATTGTATGTGTGTAAAAACATCAAGACATATCACAATAGTTGGGGAGCTTGGTTCCAGCAAATGAGTTTCCTCGCGGACCCATTCGATGGGGGGAAATGGAGAATTCTTTAAGTATGAAATGCAATAATTTGTGCATTTTCTTTATTTACTCATGATTATTTAAAACGGTTGTGGCGTTGTGGCGTTGTAACTTTAAACTATTTTTTGTTACAAGGGGAATACAACAGCAATACGAACTGCGTATCGCCGCGATTCGGGAGCAGCCGCTATTTTGGAACGTGGCCCTAAAACAGTACCGTAATAGTATGACGCGGGATAAGTCTTGGGCGAAAATAGCCAACAAGCTTGGCTACACCGTCAATGACGTTAAGTTTAAATGGAAGTGCCTTCGTTCGTCCCATCGGCATTATAACAACGCACGGAAAGACAGCATATCGTCCGGTGCAATCATTGTATGTGTGTAAAAACATCAAGACATATCACAATAGTTGGGGAACTTGGTTCCAGCAGATGAGTTTCCTCGCGGACCCATTCGATGGGGGGAAATGGAGAATTCTTTAAGTATGAAATGCAATAATTTGTGCATTTTCTTTATTTACTCATGATCATTTAAAACGGTTGTGGCGTTGTAACTTTAAACTATTTTTTGTTACAAGGGGAATACAACAGCAATACGAACTGCGTATCGCCGCGATTCGGGAGCAGCCGCTATTTTGGAACGTGGCCCTAAAAGAGTACCGTAATAGTATGACGCGGGACAAGTCTTGGGCGAAAATAGCCAACAAGCTTGGCTACACCGTCAATGACGTTAAGTTTAAGTGGAAGTGCCTTCGTTCGTCCCATCGGCATTATAACAACGCACGGAAAGACAGCATGTCGTCCGGAGCAGATAACAGCAAGATCATAAACTAAACATATTTTTCTTTTAATATTACTCATGATGTTGAATCAATCATTGTATGTGTGTAAAAACATCAAGACATATCACAATAGTTGGGGAGCTTGGTTCCAGCAGATGAGTTTCCTCGCGGACCCATTCGATGGGGGGAAATGGAGAATTCTTTAAGTATGAAATGCAATAATTTGAGCATTTTCTTTATTTACTCATGATTATTTAAAACGGTTGTGGCGTTGTGGCGTTGTAACTTTAAACTATTTGTTGTTACAAGGGGAATACAACAGCAATACGAACTGCGTATCGCCGCGATTCGGGAGCAGCCGCTACTATGGAACGTGGCCCTAAAAGAGTACCGTAATAGTATGACGCGGGACAAGTCTTGGGCGAAAATAGCCAACAAGCTTGGCTACACCGTCAATGACGTTAAGTTTAAGTGGAAGTGCCTTCGTTCGTCCCATCGGCATTATAACAACGCACGGAAAGACAGCATATCGTCCGGTGCAATCATTGTATGTGTGTAAAAACATCAAGACATATCACAATAGTTGGGGAACTTGGTTCCAGCAGATGAGTTTCCTCGCGGACCCATTCGATGGGGGGAAATGGAGAATTCTTTAAGTATGAAATGCAATAATTTGTGCATTTTCTTTATTTACTCATGATCATTTAAAACGGTTGTGGCGTTGTGGCGTTGTAACTTTAAACTATTTGTTGTTACAAGGGGAATACAACAGCAATACGAACTGCGTATCGCCGCGATTCGGGAGCAGCCGCTACTATGGAACGTGGCCCTAAAAGAGTACCGTAATAGTATGACGCGGGACAAGTCTTGGGCGAAAATAGCCAACAAGCTTGGCTACACCGTCAATGACGTTAAGTTTAAGTGGAAGTGCCTTCGTTCGTCCCATCGGCATTATAACAACGCACGGAAAGACAGCATGTCGTCCGGAGCAGATAACAGCAAGATCATAAACTAAACATATTTTACTTTTAATATTACTCATGATGTTGAATCAATCATTGTATGTGTGTAAAAACATCAAGACATATCACAATAGTTGGGGAGCTTGGTTCCAGCAAATGAGTTTCCTCGCGGACCCATTCGATGGGGGGAAATGGAGAATTCTTTAAGTATGAAATGCAATAATTTGTGCATTTTCTTTATTTACTCATGATCATTTAAAACGGTTGTGGCGTTGTGGCGTTGTAACTTTAAACTATTTGTTGTTACAAGGGGAATACAACAGCAATACGAACTGCGTATCGCCGCGATTCGGGAGCAGCCGCTACTATGGAACGTGGCCCTAAAAGAGTACCGTAATAGTATGACGCGGGACAAGTCTTGGGCGAAAATAGCCAACAAGCTTGGCTACACCGTCAATGACGTTAAGTTTAAGTGGAAGTGCCTTCGTTCGTCCCATCGGCATTATAACAACGCACGGAAAGACAGCATATCGTCCGGTGCAATCATTGTATGTGTGTAAAAACATCAAGACATATCACAATAGTTGGGGAGCTTGGTTCCAGCAGATGAGTTTCCTCGCGGACCCATTCGATGGGGGGAAATGGAGAATTCTTTAAGTATGAAATGCAATAATTTGTGCATTTTCTTTATTTACTCATGATCATTTAAAACGGTTGTGGCGTTGTAACTTTAAACTATTTTTTGTTACAAAGGGAATACAACAGCAATACGAACTGCGTATCGCCGCGATTCGGGAGCAGCCGCTACTATGGAACGTGGCCCTAAAAGAGTACCGTAATAGTATGACGCGGGACAAGTCTTGGGCGAAAATAGCCAACAAGCTTGGCTACACCGTCAATGACGTTAAGTTTAAGTGGAAGTGCCTTCGTTCGTCCCATCGGCATTATAACAACGCACGGAAAGACAGCATGTCGTCCGGAGCAGATAACAGCAAGATCATAAACTAAACATATTTTACTTTTAATATTACTCATGATGTTGAATCAATCATTGTATGTGTGTAAAAACATCAAGACATATCACAATAGTTGGGGAGCTTGGTTCCAGCAGATGAGTTTCCTCGCGGACCCATTCGATGGGGGGAAATGGAGAATTCTTTAAGTATGAAATGCAATAATTTGAGCATTTTCTTTATTTACTCATGATTATTTAAAGCGGTTGTGGCGTTGTGGCGTTGTGGCGTTGTAACTTTAAACTATTTGTTGTTACAAGGGGAATACAACAGCAATACGAACTGCGTATCGCCGCGATTCGGGAGCAGCCGCTACTATGGAACGTGGCCCTAAAAGAGTACCGTAATAGTATGACGCGGGACAAGTCTTGGGCGAAAATAGCCAACAAGCTTGGCTACACCGTCAATGACGTTAAGTTTAAGTGGAAGTGCCTTCGTTCGTCCCATCGGCATTATAACAACGCACGGAAAGACAGCATGTCGTCCGGAGCAGATAACAGCAAGATCATAAACTAAACATATTTTACTTTTAATATTACTCATGATGTTGAATCAATCATTGTATGTGTGTAAAAACATCAAGACATATCACAATAGTTGGGGAGCTTGGTTCCAGCAAATGAGTTTCCTCGCGGACCCATTCGATGGGGGGAAATGGAGAATTCTTTAAGTATGAAATGCAATAATTTGTGCATTTTCTTTATTTACTCATGATCATTTAAAACGGTTGTGGCGTTGTGGCGTTGTAACTTTAAACTATTTGTTGTTACAAGGGGAATACAACAGCAATACGAACTGCGTATCGCCGCGATTCGGGAGCAGCCGCTACTATGGAACGTGGCCCTAAAAGAGTACCGTAATAGTATGACGCGGGACAAGTCTTGGGCGAAAATAGCCAACAAGCTTGGCTACACCGTCAATGACGTTAAGTTTAAGTGGAAGTGCCTTCGTTCGTCCCATCGGCATTATAACAACGCACGGAAAGACAGCATGTCGTCCGGAGCAGATAACAGCAAGATCATAAACTAAACATATTTTTCTTTTAATATTACTCATGATGTTGAATCAATCATTGTATGTGTGTAAAAACATCAAGACATATCACAATAGTTGGGGAGCTTGGTTCCAGCAGATGAGTTTCCTCGCGGACCCATTCGATGGGGGGAAATGGAGAATTCTTTAAGTATGAAATGCAATAATTTGAGCATTTTCTTTATTTACTCATGATTATTTAAAACGGTTGTGGCGTTGTGGCGTTGTAACTTTAAACTATTTGTTGTTACAAGGGGAATACAATAGCAATACGAACTGCGTATCGCCGCGATTCGGGAGCAGCCGCTATTTTGGAACGTGGCCCTAAAAGAGTACCGTAATAGTATGACGCGGGACAAGTCTTGGGCGAAAATAGCCAACAAGCTTGGCTACACCGTCAATGACGTTAAGTTTAAGTGGAAGTGCCTTCGTTCGTCCCATCGGCATTATAACAACGCACGGAAAGACAGCATATCGTCCGGTGCAATCATTGTATGTGTGTAAAAACATCAAGACATATCACAATAGTTGGGGAGCTTGGTTCCAGCAGATGAGTTTCCTCGCGGACCCATTCGATGGGGGGAAATGGAGAATTCTTTAAGTATGAAATGCAATAATTTGTGCATTTTCTTTATTTACTCATGATTATATAAAACGGTTGTGGCGTTGTAACTTTAAACTATTTTTTGTTACAAAGGGAATACAACAGCAATACGAACTGCGTATCGCCGCGATTCGGGAGCAGCCGCTATTTTGGAACGTGGCCCTAAAAGAGTACCGTAATAGTATGACGCGGGACAAGTCTTGGGCGAAAATAGCCAACAAGCTTGGCTACACCGTCAATGACGTTAAGTTTAAGTGGAAGTGCCTTCGTTCGTCCCATCGGCATTATAACAACGCACGGAAAGACAGCATATCGTCCGGTGCAATCATTGTATGTGTGTAAAAACATCAAGACATATCACAATAGTTGGGGAGCTTGGTTCCAGCAGATGAGTTTCCTCGCGGACCCATTCGATGGGGGGAAATGGAGAATTCTTTAAGTATGAAATGCAATAATTTGTGCATTTTCTTTATTTACTCATGATTATATAAAACGGTTGTGGCGTTGTAACTTTAAACTATTTTTTGTTACAAGGGGAATACAACAGCAATACGAACTGCGTATCGCCGCGATTCGGGAGCAGCCGCTACTATGGAACGTGGCCCTAAAAGAGTACCGTAATAGTATGACGCGGGACAAGTCTTGGGCGAAAATAGCCAACAAGCTTGGCTACACCGTCAATGACGTTAAGTTTAAGTGGAAGTGCCTTCGTTCGTCCCATCGGCATTATAACAACGCACGGAAAGACAGCATGTCGTCCGGAGCAGATAACAGCAAGATCATAAACTAAACATATTTTTCTTTTAATATTACTCATGATGTTGAATCAATCATTGTATGTGTGTAAAAACATCAAGACATATCACAATAGTTAGGGAGCTTGGTTCCAGCAGATGAGTTTCCTCGCGGACCCATTCGATGGGGGGAAATGGAGAATTCTTTAAGTATGAAATGCAATAATTTGTGCATTTTCTTTATTTACTCATGATTATATAAAACGGTTGTGGCGTTGTAACTTTAAACTATTTGTTGTTACAAGGGGAATACAACAGCAATACGAACTGCGTATCGCCGCGATTCGGGAGCAGCCGCTACTATGGAACGTGGCCCTAAAAGAGTACCGTAATAGTATGACGCGGGACAAGTCTTGGGCGAAAATAGCCAACAAGCTTGGCTACACCGTCAATGACGTTAAGTTTAAGTGGAAGTGCCTTCGTTCGTCCCATCGGCATTATAACAACGCACGGAAAGACAGCATGTCGTCCGGAGCAGATAACAGCAAGATCATAAACTAAACATATTTTACTTTTAATATTACTCATGATGTTGAATCAATCATTGTATGTGTGTAAAAACATCAAGACATATCACAATAGTTGGGGAGCTTGGTTCCAGCAAATGAGTTTCCTCGCGGACCCATTCGATGGGGGGAAATGGAGAATTCTTTAAGTATGAAATGCAATAATTTGTGCATTTTCTTTATTTACTCATGATTATTTAAAACGGTTGTGGCGTTGTGGCGTTGTAACTTTAAACTATTTTTTGTTACAAGGGGAATACAACAGCAATACGAACTGCGTATCGCCGCGATTCGGGAGCAGCCGCTACTATGGAACGTGGCCCTAAAAGAGTACCGTAATAGTATGACGCGGGACAAGTCTTGGGCGAAAATAGCCAACAAGCTTGGCTACACCGTCAATGACGTTAAGTTTAAGTGGAAGTGCCTTCGTTCGTCCCATCGGCATTATAACAACGCACGGAAAGACAGCATATCGTCCGGTGCAATCATTGTATGTGTGTAAAAACATCAAGACATATCACAATAGTTGGGGAGCTTGGTTCCAGCAGATGAGTTTCCTCGCGGACCCATTCGATGGGGGGAAATGGAGAATTCTTTAAGTATGAAATGCAATAATTTGTGCATTTTCTTTATTTACTCATGATTATATAAAACGGTTGTGGCGTTGTAACTTTAAACTATTTTTTGTTACAAGGGGAATACAACAGCAATACGAACTGCGTATCGCCGCGATTCGGGAGCAGCCGCTACTATGGAACGTGGCCCTAAAAGAGTACCGTAATAGTATGACGCGGGACAAGTCTTGGGCGAAAATAGCCAACAAGCTTGGCTACACCGTCAATGACGTTAAGTTTAAGTGGAAGTGCCTTCGTTCGTCCCATCGGCATTATAACAACGCACGGAAAGACAGCATGTCGTCCGGAGCAGATAACAGCAAGATCATAAACTAAACATATTTTTCTTTTAATATTACTCATGATGTTGAATCAATCATTGTATGTGTGTAAAAACATCAAGACATATCACAATAGTTAGGGAGCTTGGTTCCAGCAGATGAGTTTCCTCGCGGACCCATTCGATGGGGGGAAATGGAGAATTCTTTAAGTATGAAATGCAATAATTTGTGCATTTTCTTTATTTACTCATGATTATATAAAACGGTTGTGGCGTTGTAACTTTAAACTATTTTTTGTTACAAGGGGAATACAACAGCAATACGAACTGCGTATCGCCGCGATTCGGGAGCAGCCGCTACTATGGAACGTGGCCCTAAAAGAGTACCGTAATAGTATGACGCGGGACAAGTCTTGGGCGAAAATAGCCAACAAGCTTGGCTACACCGTCAATGACGTTAAGTTTAAGTGGAAGTGCCTTCGTTCGTCCCATCGGCATTATAACAACGCACGGAAAGACAGCATGTCGTCCGGAGCAGATAACAGCAAGATCATAAACTAAACATATTTTACTTTTAATATTACTCATGATGTTGAATCAATCATTGTATGTGTGTAAAAACATCAAGACATATCACAATAGTTGGGGAGCTTGGTTCCAGCAGATGAGTTTCCTCGCGGACCCATTCGATGGGGGGAAATGGAGAATTCTTTAAGTATGAAATGCAATAATTTGAGCATTTTCTTTATTTACTCATGATTATTTAAAACGGTTGTGGCGTTGTAACTTTAAACTATTTTTTGTTACAAGGGGAATACAACAGCAATACGAACTGCGTATCGCCGCGATTCGGGAGCAGCCGCTACTATGGAACGTGGCCCTAAAAGAGTACCGTAATAGTATGACGCGGGACAAGTCTTGGGCGAAAATAGCCAACAAGCTTGGCTACACCGTCAATGACGTTAAGTTTAAGTGGAAGTGCCTTCGTTCGTCCCATCGGCATTATAACAACGCACGGAAAGACAGCATATCGTCCGGTGCAATCATTGTATGTGTGTAAAAACATCAAGACATATCACAATAGTTGGGGAGCTTGGTTCCAGCAGATGAGTTTCCTCGCGGACCCATTCGATGGGGGGAAATGGAGAATTCTTTAAGTATGAAATGCAATAATTTGTGCATTTTCTTTATTTACTCATGATCATTTAAAACGGTTGTGGCGTTGTAACTTTAAACTATTTTTTGTTACAAAGGGAATACAACAGCAATACGAACTGCGTATCGCCGCGATTCGGGAGCAGCCGCTACTATGGAACGTGGCCCTAAAAGAGTACCGTAATAGTATGACGCGGGACAAGTCTTGGGCGAAAATAGCCAACAAGCTTGGCTACACCGTCAATGACGTTAAGTTTAAGTGGAAGTGCCTTCGTTCGTCCCATCGGCATTATAACAACGCACGGAAAGACAGCATGTCGTCCGGAGCAGATAACAGCAAGATCATAAACTAAACATATTTTACTTTTAATATTACTCATGATGTTGAATCAATCATTGTATGTGTGTAAAAACATCAAGACATATCACAATAGTTGGGGAGCTTGGTTCCAGCAAATGAGTTTCCTCGCGGACCCATTCGATGGGGGGAAATGGAGAATTCTTTAAGTATGAAATGCAATAATTTGTGCATTTTCTTTATTTACTCATGATCATTTAAAACGGTTGTGGCGTTGTGGCGTTGTAACTTTAAACTATTTGTTGTTACAAGGGGAATACAACAGCAATACGAACTGCGTATCGCCGCGATTCGGGAGCAGCCGCTACTATGGAACGTGGCCCTAAAAGAGTACCGTAATAGTATGACGCGGGACAAGTCTTGGGCGAAAATAGCCAACAAGCTTGGCTACACCGTCAATGACGTTAAGTTTAAGTGGAAGTGCCTTCGTTCGTCCCATCGGCATTATAACAACGCACGGAAAGACAGCATGTCGTCCGGAGCAGATAACAGCAAGATCATAAACTAAACATATTTTTCTTTTAATATTACTCATGATGTTGAATCAATCATTGTATGTGTGTAAAAACATCAAGACATATCACAATAGTTGGGGAGCTTGGTTCCAGCAGATGAGTTTCCTCGCGGACCCATTCGATGGGGGGAAATGGAGAATTCTTTAAGTATGAAATGCAATAATTTGAGCATTTTCTTTATTTACTCATGATTATTTAAAACGGTTGTGGCGTTGTGGCGTTGTAACTTTAAACTATTTGTTGTTACAAGGGGAATACAATAGCAATACGAACTGCGTATCGCCGCGATTCGGGAGCAGCCGCTATTTTGGAACGTGGCCCTAAAAGAGTACCGTAATAGTATGACGCGGGACAAGTCTTGGGCGAAAATAGCCAACAAGCTTGGCTACACCGTCAATGACGTTAAGTTTAAGTGGAAGTGCCTTCGTTCGTCCCATCGGCATTATAACAACGCACGGAAAGACAGCATGTCGTCCGGAGCAGATAACAGCAAGATCATAAACTAAACATATTTTACTTTTAATATTACTCATGATGTTGAATCAATCATTGTATGTGTGTAAAAACATCAAGACATATCACAATAGTTGGGGAGCTTGGTTCCAGCAAATGAGTTTCCTCGCGGACCCATTCGATGGGGGGAAATGGAGAATTCTTTAAGTATGAAATGCAATAATTTGTGCATTTTCTTTATTTACTCATGATCATTTAAAACGGTTGTGGCGTTGTGGCGTTGTAACTTTAAACTATTTTTTGTTACAAGGGGAATACAACAGCAATACGAACTGCGTATCGCCGCGATTCGGGAGCAGCCGCTACTATGGAACGTGGCCCTAAAAGAGTACCGTAATAGTATGACGCGGGACAAGTCTTGGGCGAAAATAGCCAACAAGCTTGGCTACACCGTCAATGACGTTAAGTTTAAGTGGAAGTGCCTTCGTTCGTCCCATCGGCATTATAACAACGCACGGAAAGACAGCATGTCGTCCGGAGCAGATAACAGCAAGATCATAAACTAAACATATTTTACTTTTAATATTACTCATGATGTTGAATCAATCATTGTATGTGTGTAAAAACATCAAGACATATCACAATAGTTGGGGAGCTTGGTTCCAGCAAATGAGTTTCCTCGCGGACCCATTCGATGGGGGGAAATGGAGAATTCTTTAAGTATGAAATGCAATAATTTGTGCATTTTCTTTATTTACTCATGATTATTTAAAACGGTTGTGGCGTTGTGGCGTTGTAACTTTAAACTATTTTTTGTTACAAGGGGAATACAACAGCAATACGAACTGCGTATCGCCGCGATTCGGGAGCAGCCGCTATTTTGGAACGTGGCCCTAAAACAGTACCGTAATAGTATGACGCGGGATAAGTCTTGGGCGAAAATAGCCAACAAGCTTGGCTACACCGTCAATGACGTTAAGTTTAAATGGAAGTGCCTTCGTTCGTCCCATCGGCATTATAACAACGCACGGAAAGACAGCATATCGTCCGGTGCAATCATTGTATGTGTGTAAAAACATCAAGACATATCACAATAGTTGGGGAACTTGGTTCCAGCAGATGAGTTTCCTCGCGGACCCATTCGATGGGGGGAAATGGAGAATTCTTTAAGTATGAAATGCAATAATTTGTGCATTTTCTTTATTTACTCATGATCATTTAAAACGGTTGTGGCGTTGTAACTTTAAACTATTTTTTGTTACAAGGGGAATACAACAGCAATACGAACTGCGTATCGCCGCGATTCGGGAGCAGCCGCTATTTTGGAACGTGGCCCTAAAAGAGTACCGTAATAGTATGACGCGGGACAAGTCTTGGGCGAAAATAGCCAACAAGCTTGGCTACACCGTCAATGACGTTAAGTTTAAGTGGAAGTGCCTTCGTTCGTCCCATCGGCATTATAACAACGCACGGAAAGACAGCATGTCGTCCGGAGCAGATAACAGCAAGATCATAAACTAAACATATTTTTCTTTTAATATTACTCATGATGTTGAATCAATCATTGTATGTGTGTAAAAACATCAAGACATATCACAATAGTTGGGGAGCTTGGTTCCAGCAGATGAGTTTCCTCGCGGACCCATTCGATGGGGGGAAATGGAGAATTCTTTAAGTATGAAATGCAATAATTTGAGCATTTTCTTTATTTACTCATGATTATTTAAAACGGTTGTGGCGTTGTGGCGTTGTAACTTTAAACTATTTGTTGTTACAAGGGGAATACAACAGCAATACGAACTGCGTATCGCCGCGATTCGGGAGCAGCCGCTACTATGGAACGTGGCCCTAAAAGAGTACCGTAATAGTATGACGCGGGACAAGTCTTGGGCGAAAATAGCCAACAAGCTTGGCTACACCGTCAATGACGTTAAGTTTAAGTGGAAGTGCCTTCGTTCGTCCCATCGGCATTATAACAACGCACGGAAAGACAGCATATCGTCCGGTGCAATCATTGTATGTGTGTAAAAACATCAAGACATATCACAATAGTTGGGGAACTTGGTTCCAGCAGATGAGTTTCCTCGCGGACCCATTCGATGGGGGGAAATGGAGAATTCTTTAAGTATGAAATGCAATAATTTGTGCATTTTCTTTATTTACTCATGATCATTTAAAACGGTTGTGGCGTTGTGGCGTTGTAACTTTAAACTATTTGTTGTTACAAGGGGAATACAACAGCAATACGAACTGCGTATCGCCGCGATTCGGGAGCAGCCGCTACTATGGAACGTGGCCCTAAAAGAGTACCGTAATAGTATGACGCGGGACAAGTCTTGGGCGAAAATAGCCAACAAGCTTGGCTACACCGTCAATGACGTTAAGTTTAAGTGGAAGTGCCTTCGTTCGTCCCATCGGCATTATAACAACGCACGGAAAGACAGCATGTCGTCCGGAGCAGATAACAGCAAGATCATAAACTAAACATATTTTACTTTTAATATTACTCATGATGTTGAATCAATCATTGTATGTGTGTAAAAACATCAAGACATATCACAATAGTTGGGGAGCTTGGTTCCAGCAAATGAGTTTCCTCGCGGACCCATTCGATGGGGGGAAATGGAGAATTCTTTAAGTATGAAATGCAATAATTTGTGCATTTTCTTTATTTACTCATGATCATTTAAAACGGTTGTGGCGTTGTGGCGTTGTAACTTTAAACTATTTGTTGTTACAAGGGGAATACAACAGCAATACGAACTGCGTATCGCCGCGATTCGGGAGCAGCCGCTACTATGGAACGTGGCCCTAAAAGAGTACCGTAATAGTATGACGCGGGACAAGTCTTGGGCGAAAATAGCCAACAAGCTTGGCTACACCGTCAATGACGTTAAGTTTAAGTGGAAGTGCCTTCGTTCGTCCCATCGGCATTATAACAACGCACGGAAAGACAGCATGTCGTCCGGAGCAGATAACAGCAAGATCATAAACTAAACATATTTTTCTTTTAATATTACTCATGATGTTGAATCAATCATTGTATGTGTGTAAAAACATCAAGACATATCACAATAGTTGGGGAGCTTGGTTCCAGCAGATGAGTTTCCTCGCGGACCCATTCGATGGGGGGAAATGGAGAATTCTTTAAGTATGAAATGCAATAATTTGAGCATTTTCTTTATTTACTCATGATTATTTAAAACGGTTGTGGCGTTGTGGCGTTGTAACTTTAAACTATTTGTTGTTACAAGGGGAATACAATAGCAATACGAACTGCGTATCGCCGCGATTCGGGAGCAGCCGCTATTTTGGAACGTGGCCCTAAAAGAGTACCGTAATAGTATGACGCGGGACAAGTCTTGGGCGAAAATAGCCAACAAGCTTGGCTACACCGTCAATGACGTTAAGTTTAAGTGGAAGTGCCTTCGTTCGTCCCATCGGCATTATAACAACGCACGGAAAGACAGCATGTCGTCCGGAGCAGATAACAGCAAGATCATAAACTAAACATATTTTACTTTTAATATTACTCATGATGTTGAATCAATCATTGTATGTGTGTAAAAACATCAAGACATATCACAATAGTTGGGGAGCTTGGTTCCAGCAAATGAGTTTCCTCGCGGACCCATTCGATGGGGGGAAATGGAGAATTCTTTAAGTATGAAATGCAATAATTTGTGCATTTTCTTTATTTACTCATGATTATTTAAAACGGTTGTGGCGTTGTGGCGTTGTAACTTTAAACTATTTGTTGTTACAAGGGGAATACAATAGCAATACGAACTGCGTATCGCCGCGATTCGGGAGCAGCCGCTACTATGGAACGTGGCCCTAAAAGAGTACCGTAATAGTATGACGCGGGACAAGTCTTGGGCGAAAATAGCCAACAAGCTTGGCTACACCGTCAATGACGTTAAGTTTAAGTGGAAGTGCCTTCGTTCGTCCCATCGGCATTATAACAACGCACGGAAAGACAGCATGTCGTCCGGAGCAGATAACAGCAAGATCATAAACTAAACATATTTTTCTTTTAATATTACTCATGATGTTGAATCAATCATTGTATGTGTGTAAAAACATCAAGACATATCACAATAGTTGGGGAGCTTGGTTCCAGCAAATGAGTTTCCTCGCGGACCCATTCGATGGGGGGAAATGGAGAATTCTTTAAGTATGAAATGCAATAATTTGTGCATTTTCTTTATTTACTCATGATTATTTAAAACGGTTGTGGCGTTGTGGCGTTGTAACTTTAAACTATTTTTTGTTACAAGGGGAATACAACAGCAATACGAACTGCGTATCGCCGCGATTCGGGAGCAGCCGCTACTATGGAACGTGGCCCTAAAAGAGTACCGTAATAGTATGACGCGGGACAAGTCTTGGGCGAAAATAGCCAACAAGCTTGGCTACACCGTCAATGACGTTAAGTTTAAGTGGAAGTGCCTTCGTTCGTCCCATCGGCATTATAACAACGCACGGAAAGACAGCATGTCGTCCGGAGCAGATAACAGCAAGATCATAAACTAAACATATTTTACTTTTAATATTACTCATGATGTTGAATCAATCATTGTATGTGTGTAAAAACATCAAGACATATCACAATAGTTGGGGAACTTGGTTCCAGCAGATGAGTTTCCTCGCGGACCCATTCGATGGGGGGAAATGGAGAATTCTTTAAGTATGAAATGCAATAATTTGTGCATTTTCTTTATTTACTCATGATCATTTAAAACGGTTGTGGCGTTGTGGCGTTGTAACTTTAAACTATTTGTTGTTACAAGGGGAATACAACAGCAATACGAACTGCGTATCGCCGCGATTCGGGAGCAGCCGCTACTATGGAACGTGGCCCTAAAAGAGTACCGTAATAGTATGACGCGGGACAAGTCTTGGGCGAAAATAGCCAACAAGCTTGGCTACACCGTCAATGACGTTAAGTTTAAGTGGAAGTGCCTTCGTTCGTCCCATCGGCATTATAACAACGCACGGAAAGACAGCATATCGTCCGGTGCAATCATTGTATGTGTGTAAAAACATCAAGACATATCACAATAGTTGGGGAACTTGGTTCCAGCAGATGAGTTTCCTCGCGGACCCATTCGATGGGGGGAAATGGAGAATTCTTTAAGTATGAAATGCAATAATTTGTGCATTTTCTTTATTTACTCATGATCATTTAAAACGGTTGTGGCGTTGTGGCGTTGTAACTTTAAACTATTTGTTGTTACAAGGGGAATACAACAGCAATACGAACTGCGTATCGCCGCGATTCGGGAGCAGCCGCTACTATGGAACGTGGCCCTAAAAGAGTACCGTAATAGTATGACGCGGGACAAGTCTTGGGCGAAAATAGCCAACAAGCTTGGCTACACCGTCAATGACGTTAAGTTTAAGTGGAAGTGCCTTCGTTCGTCCCATCGGCATTATAACAACGCACGGAAAGACAGCATGTCGTCCGGAGCAGATAACAGCAAGATCATAAACTAAACATATTTTTCTTTTAATATTACTCATGATGTTGAATCAATCATTGTATGTGTGTAAAAACATCAAGACATATCACAATAGTTGGGGAGCTTGGTTCCAGCAGATGAGTTTCCTCGCGGACCCATTCGATGGGGGGAAATGGAGAATTCTTTAAGTATGAAATGCAATAATTTGAGCATTTTCTTTATTTACTCATGATTATTTAAAACGGTTGTGGCGTTGTGGCGTTGTAACTTTAAACTATTTGTTGTTACAAGGGGAATACAATAGCAATACGAACTGCGTATCGCCGCGATTCGGGAGCAGCCGCTATTTTGGAACGTGGCCCTAAAAGAGTACCGTAATAGTATGACGCGGGACAAGTCTTGGGCGAAAATAGCCAACAAGCTTGGCTACACCGTCAATGACGTTAAGTTTAAGTGGAAGTGCCTTCGTTCGTCCCATCGGCATTATAACAACGCACGGAAAGACAGCATGTCGTCCGGAGCAGATAACAGCAAGATCATAAACTAAACATATTTTTCTTTTAATATTACTCATGATGTTGAATCAATCATTGTATGTGTGTAAAAACATCAAGACATATCACAATAGTTGGGGAGCTTGGTTCCAGCAAATGAGTTTCCTCGCGGACCCATTCGATGGGGGGAAATGGAGAATTCTTTAAGTATGAAATGCAATAATTTGTGCATTTTCTTTATTTACTCATGATTATTTAAAACGGTTGTGGCGTTGTGGCGTTGTAACTTTAAACTATTTTTTGTTACAAGGGGAATACAACAGCAATACGAACTGCGTATCGCCGCGATTCGGGAGCAGCCGCTATTTTGGAACGTGGCCCTAAAACAGTACCGTAATAGTATGACGCGGGATAAGTCTTGGGCGAAAATAGCCAACAAGCTTGGCTACACCGTCAATGACGTTAAGTTTAAGTGGAAGTGCCTTCGTTCGTCCCATCGGCATTATAACAACGCACGGAAAGACAGCATGTCGTCCGGAGCAGATAACAGCAAGATCATAAACTAAACATATTTTTCTTTTAATATTACTCATGATGTTGAATCAATCATTGTATGTGTGTAAAAACATCAAGACATATCACAATAGTTGGGGAGCTTGGTTCCAGCAAATGAGTTTCCTCGCGGACCCATTCGATGGGGGGAAATGGAGAATTCTTTAAGTATGAAATGCAATAATTTGTGCATTTTCTTTATTTACTCATGATTGTATAAAACGGTTGTGGCGTTGTAACTTTAAACTATTTTTTGTTACAAGGGGAATACAACAGCAATACGAACTGCGTATCGCCGCGATTCGGGAGCAGCCGCTACTATGGAACGTGGCCCTAAAAGAGTACCGTAATAGTATGACGCGGGACAAGTCTTGGGCGAAAATAGCCAACAAGCTTGGCTACACCGTCAATGACGTTAAGTTTAAGTGGAAGTGCCTTCGTTCGTCCCATCGGCATTATAACAACGCACGGAAAGACAGCATATCGTCCGGTGCAATCATTGTATGTGTGTAAAAACATCAAGACATATCACAATAGTTGGGGAACTTGGTTCCAGCAGATGAGTTTCCTCGCGGACCCATTCGATGGGGGGAAATGGAGAATTCTTTAAGTATGAAATGCAATAATTTGTGCATTTTCTTTATTTACTCATGATTGTATAAAACGGTTGTGGCGTTGTAACTTTAAACTATTTTTTGTTACAAGGGGAATACAACAGCAATACGAACTGCGTATCGCCGCGATTCGGGAGCAGCCGCTATTTTGGAACGTGGCCCTAAAACAGTACCGTAATAGTATGACGCGGGATAAGTCTTGGGCGAAAATAGCCAACAAGCTTGGCTACACCGTCAATGACGTTAAGTTTAAGTGGAAGTGCCTTCGTTCGTCCCATCGGCATTATAACAACGCACGGAAAGACAGCATATCGTCCGGTGCAATCATTGTATGTGTGTAAAAACATCAAGACATATCACAATAGTTGGGGAGCTTGGTTCCAGCAGATGAGTTTCCTCGCGGACCCATTCGATGGGGGGAAATGGAGAATTCTTTAAGTATGAAATGCAATAATTTGTGCATTTTCTTTATTTACTCATGATCATTTAAAACGGTTGTGGCGTTGTAACTTTAAACTATTTTTTGTTACAAGGGGAATACAACAGCAATACGAACTGCGTATCGCCGCGATTCGGGAGCAGCCGCTACTATGGAACGTGGCCCTAAAAGAGTACCGTAATAGTATGACGCGGGACAAGTCTTGGGCGAAAATAGCCAACAAGCTTGGCTACACCGTCAATGACGTTAAGTTTAAGTGGAAGTGCCTTCGTTCGTCCCATCGGCATTATAACAACGCACGGAAAGACAGCATATCGTCCGGTGCAATCATTGTATGTGTGTAAAAACATCAAGACATATCACAATAGTTGGGGAGCTTGGTTCCAGCAGATGAGTTTCCTCGCGGACCCATTCGATGGGGGGAAATGGAGAATTCTTTAAGTATGAAATGCAATAATTTGTGCATTTTCTTTATTTACTCATGATCATTTAAAACGGTTGTGGCGTTGTAACTTTAAACTATTTTTTGTTACAAGGGGAATACAACAGCAATACGAACTGCGTATCGCCGCGATTCGGGAGCAGCCGCTACTATGGAACGTGGCCCTAAAAGAGTACCGTAATAGTATGACGCGGGACAAGTCTTGGGCGAAAATAGCCAACAAGCTTGGCTACACCGTCAATGACGTTAAGTTTAAGTGGAAGTGCCTTCGTTCGTCCCATCGGCATTATAACAACGCACGGAAAGACAGCATATCGTCCGGTGCAATCATTGTATGTGTGTAAAAACATCAAGACATATCACAATAGTTGGGGAGCTTGGTTCCAGCAGATGAGTTTCCTCGCGGACCCATTCGATGGGGGGAAATGGAGAATTCTTTAAGTATGAAATGCAATAATTTGTGCATTTTCTTTATTTACTCATGATTATATAAAACGGTTGTGGCGTTGTAACTTTAAACTATTTTTTGTTACAAGGGGAATACAACAGCAATACGAACTGCGTATCGCCGCGATTCGGGAGCAGCCGCTACTATGGAACGTGGCCCTAAAAGAGTACCGTAATAGTATGACGCGGGACAAGTCTTGGGCGAAAATAGCCAACAAGCTTGGCTACACCGTCAATGACGTTAAGTTTAAGTGGAAGTGCCTTCGTTCGTCCCATCGGCATTATAACAACGCACGGAAAGACAGCATATCGTCCGGTGCAATCATTGTATGTGTGTAAAAACATCAAGACATATCACAATAGTTGGGGAGCTTGGTTCCAGCAGATGAGTTTCCTCGCGGACCCATTCGATGGGGGGAAATGGAGAATTCTTTAAGTATGAAATGCAATAATTTGTGCATTTTCTTTATTTACTCATGATTATATAAAACGGTTGTGGCGTTGTAACTTTAAACTATTTTTTGTTACAAGGGGAATACAACAGCAATACGAACTGCGTATCGCCGCGATTCGGGAGCAGCCGCTACTATGGAACGTGGCCCTAAAAGAGTACCGTAATAGTATGACGCGGGACAAGTCTTGGGCGAAAATAGCCAACAAGCTTGGCTACACCGTCAATGACGTTAAGTTTAAGTGGAAGTGCCTTCGTTCGTCCCATCGGCATTATAACAACGCACGGAAAGACAGCATGTCGTCCGGAGCAGATAACAGCAAGATCATAAACTAAACATATTTTACTTTTAATATTACTCATGATGTTGAATCAATCATTGTATGTGTGTAAAAACATCAAGACATATCACAATAGTTGGGGAGCTTGGTTCCAGCAAATGAGTTTCCTCGCGGACCCATTCGATGGGGGGAAATGGAGAATTCTTTAAGTATGAAATGCAATAATTTGTGCATTTTCTTTATTTACTCATGATTATTTAAAACGGTTGTGGCGTTGTGGCGTTGTAACTTTAAACTATTTTTTGTTACAAGGGGAATACAACAGCAATACGAACTGCGTATCGCCGCGATTCGGGAGCAGCCGCTACTATGGAACGTGGCCCTAAAAGAGTACCGTAATAGTATGACGCGGGACAAGTCTTGGGCGAAAATAGCCAACAAGCTTGGCTACACCGTCAATAACGTTAAGTTTAAGTGGAAGTGCCTTCGTTCGTCCCATCGGCATTATAACAACGCACGGAAAGACAGCATATCGTCCGGTGCAATCATTGTATGTGTGTAAAAACATCAAGACATATCACAATAGTTGGGGAGCTTGGTTCCAGCAGATGAGTTTCCTCGCGGACCCATTCGATGGGGGGAAATGGAGAATTCTTTAAGTATGAAATGCAATAATTTGTGCATTTTCTTTATTTACTCATGATTATATAAAACGGTTGTGGCGTTGTAACTTTAAACTATTTTTTGTTACAAGGGGAATACAACAGCAATACGAACTGCGTATCGCCGCGATTCGGGAGCAGCCGCTACTATGGAACGTGGCCCTAAAAGAGTACCGTAATAGTATGACGCGGGACAAGTCTTGGGCGAAAATAGCCAACAAGCTTGGCTACACCGTCAATGACGTTAAGTTTAAGTGGAAGTGCCTTCGTTCGTCCCATCGGCATTATAACAACGCACGGAAAGACAGCATGTCGTCCGGAGCAGATAACAGCAAGATCATAAACTAAACATATTTTACTTTTAATATTACTCATGATGTTGAATCAATCATTGTATGTGTGTAAAAACATCAAGACATATCACAATAGTTGGGGAGCTTGGTTCCAGCAAATGAGTTTCCTCGCGGACCCATTCGATGGGGGGAAATGGAGAATTCTTTAAGTATGAAATGCAATAATTTGTGCATTTTCTTTATTTACTCATGATTATTTAAAACGGTTGTGGCGTTGTGGCGTTGTAACTTTAAACTATTTTTTGTTACAAGGGGAATACAACAGCAATACGAACTGCGTATCGCCGCGATTCGGGAGCAGCCGCTACTATGGAACGTGGCCCTAAAAGAGTACCGTAATAGTATGACGCGGGACAAGTCTTGGGCGAAAATAGCCAACAAGCTTGGCTACACCGTCAATGACGTTAAGTTTAAGTGGATGTGCCTTCGTTCGTCCCATCGGCATTATAACAACGCACGGAAAGACAGCATGTCGTCCGGAGCAGATAACAGCAAGATCATAAACTAAACATATTTTACTTTTAATATTACTCATGATGTTGAATCAATCATTGTATGTGTGTAAAAACATCAAGACATATCACAATAGTTGGGGAACTTGGTTCCAGCAGATGAGTTTCCTCGCGGACCCATTCGATGGGGGGAAATGGAGAATTCTTTAAGTATGAAATGCAATAATTTGAGCATTTTCTTTATTTACTCATGATTATTTAAAACGGTTGTGGCGTTGTGGCGTTGTAACTTTAAACTATTTGTTGTTACAAGGGGAATACAACAGCAATACGAACTGCGTATCGCCGCGATTCGGGAGCAGCCGCTACTATGGAACGTGGCCCTAAAAGAGTACCGTAATAGTATGACGCGGGACAAGTCTTGGGCGAAAATAGCCAACAAGCTTGGCTACACCGTCAATGACGTTAAGTTTAAGTGGAAGTGCCTTCGTTCGTCCCATCGGCATTATAACAACGCACGGAAAGACAGCATATCGTCCGGTGCAATCATTGTATGTGTGTAAAAACATCAAGACATATCACAATAGTTGGGGAACTTGGTTCCAGCAGATGAGTTTCCTCGCGGACCCATTCGATGGGGGGAAATGGAGAATTCTTTAAGTATGAAATGCAATAATTTGTGCATTTTCTTTATTTACTCATGATCATTTAAAACGGTTGTGGCGTTGTAACTTTAAACTATTTTTTGTTACAAAGGGAATACAACAGCAATACGAACTGCGTATCGCCGCGATTCGGGAGCAGCCGCTACTATGGAACGTGGCCCTAAAAGAGTACCGTAATAGTATGACGCGGGACAAGTCTTGGGCGAAAATAGCCAACAAGCTTGGCTACACCGTCAATGACGTTAAGTTTAAGTGGAAGTGCCTTCGTTCGTCCCATCGGCATTATAACAACGCACGGAAAGACAGCATGTCGTCCGGAGCAGATAACAGCAAGATCATAAACTAAACATATTTTACTTTTAATATTACTCATGATGTTGAATCAATCATTGTATGTGTGTAAAAACATCAAGACATATCACAATAGTTGGGGAGCTTGGTTCCAGCAGATGAGTTTCCTCGCGGACCCATTCGATGGGGGGAAATGGAGAATTCTTTAAGTATGAAATGCAATAATTTGAGCATTTTCTTTATTTACTCATGATTATTTAAAACGGTTGTGGCGTTGTGGCGTTGTAACTTTAAACTATTTGTTGTTACAAGGGGAATACAACAGCAATACGAACTGCGTATCGCCGCGATTCGGGAGCAGCCGCTACTATGGAACGTGGCCCTAAAAGAGTACCGTAATAGTATGACGCGGGACAAGTCTTGGGCGAAAATAGCCAACAAGCTTGGCTACACCGTCAATGACGTTAAGTTTAAGTGGAAGTGCCTTCGTTCGTCCCATCGGCATTATAACAACGCACGGAAAGACAGCATATCGTCCGGTGCAATCATTGTATGTGTGTAAAAACATCAAGACATATCACAATAGTTGGGGAGCTTGGTTCCAGCAGATGAGTTTCCTCGCGGACCCATTCGATGGGGGGAAATGGAGAATTCTTTAAGTATGAAATGCAATAATTTGTGCATTTTCTTTATTTACTCATGATCATTTAAAACGGTTGTGGCGTTGTAACTTTAAACTATTTTTTGTTACAAAGGGAATACAACAGCAATACGAACTGCGTATCGCCGCGATTCGGGAGCAGCCGCTACTATGGAACGTGGCCCTAAAAGAGTACCGTAATAGTATGACGCGGGACAAGTCTTGGGCGAAAATAGCCAACAAGCTTGGCTACACCGTCAATGACGTTAAGTTTAAGTGGAAGTGCCTTCGTTCGTCCCATCGGCATTATAACAACGCACGGAAAGACAGCATGTCGTCCGGAGCAGATAACAGCAAGATCATAAACTAAACATATTTTACTTTTAATATTACTCATGATGTTGAATCAATCATTGTATGTGTGTAAAAACATCAAGACATATCACAATAGTTGGGGAGCTTGGTTCCAGCAGATGAGTTTCCTCGCGGACCCATTCGATGGGGGGAAATGGAGAATTCTTTAAGTATGAAATGCAATAATTTGAGCATTTTCTTTATTTACTCATGATTATTTAAAGCGGTTGTGGCGTTGTGGCGTTGTGGCGTTGTAACTTTAAACTATTTGTTGTTACAAGGGGAATACAACAGCAATACGAACTGCGTATCGCCGCGATTCGGGAGCAGCCGCTATTTTGGAACGTGGCCCTAAAAGAGTACCGTAATAGTATGACGCGGGACAAGTCTTGGGCGAAAATAGCCAACAAGCTTGGCTACACCGTCAATGACGTTAAGTTTAAGTGGAAGTGCCTTCGTTCGTCCCATCGGCATTATAACAACGCACGGAAAGACAGCATGTCGTCCGGAGCAGATAACAGCAAGATCATAAACTAAACATATTTTACTTTTAATATTACTCATGATGTTGAATCAATCATTGTATGTGTGTAAAAACATCAAGACATATCACAATAGTTGGGGAGCTTGGTTCCAGCAAATGAGTTTCCTCGCGGACCCATTCGATGGGGGGAAATGGAGAATTCTTTAAGTATGAAATGCAATAATTTGTGCATTTTCTTTATTTACTCATGATTATTTAAAACGGTTGTGGCGTTGTGGCGTTGTAACTTTAAACTATTTTTTGTTACAAGGGGAATACAACAGCAATACGAACTGCGTATCGCCGCGATTCGGGAGCAGCCGCTATTTTGGAACGTGGCCCTAAAAGAGTACCGTAATAGTATGACGCGGGACAAGTCTTGGGCGAAAATAGCCAACAAGCTTGGCTACACCGTCAATGACGTTAAGTTTAAGTGGAAGTGCCTTCGTTCGTCCCATCGGCATTATAACAACGCACGGAAAGACAGCATATCGTCCGGTGCAATCATTGTATGTGTGTAAAAACATCAAGACATATCACAATAGTTGGGGAACTTGGTTCCAGCAGATGAGTTTCCTCGCGGACCCATTCGATGGGGGGAAATGGAGAATTCTTTAAGTATGAAATGCAATAATTTGTGCATTTTCTTTATTTACTCATGATCATTTAAAACGGTTGTGGCGTTGTGGCGTTGTAACTTTAAACTATTTTTTGTTACAAGGGGAATACAACAGCAATACGAACTGCGTATCGCCGCGATTCGGGAGCAGCCGCTACTAAGGAACGTGGCCCTAAAAGAGTACCGTAATAGTATGACGCGGGACAAGTCTTGGGCGAAAATAGCCAACAAGCTTGGCTACACCGTCAATGACGTTAAGTTTAAGTGGAAGTGCCTTCGTTCGTCCCATCGGCATTATAACAACGCACGGAAAGACAGCATGTCGTCCGGAGCAGATAACAGCAAGATCATAAACTAAACATATTTTACTTTTAATATTACTCATGATGTTGAATCAATCATTGTATGTGTGTAAAAACATCAAGACATATCACAATAGTTGGGGAGCTTGGTTCCAGCAAATGAGTTTCCTCGCGGACCCATTCGATGGGGGGAAATGGAGAATTCTTTAAGTATGAAATGCAATAATTTGTGCATTTTCTTTATTTACTCATGATCATTTAAAACGGTTGTGGCGTTGTGGCGTTGTAACTTTAAACTATTTGTTGTTACAAGGGGAATACAACAGCAATACGAACTGCGTATCGCCGCGATTCGGGAGCAGCCGCTACTATGGAACGTGGCCCTAAAAGAGTACCGTAATAGTATGACGCGGGACAAGTCTTGGGCGAAAATAGCCAACAAGCTTGGCTACACCGTCAATGACGTTAAGTTTAAGTGGAAGTGCCTTCGTTCGTCCCATCGGCATTATAACAACGCACGGAAAGACAGCATGTCGTCCGGAGCAGATAACAGCAAGATCATAAACTAAACATATTTTTCTTTTAATATTACTCATGATGTTGAATCAATCATTGTATGTGTGTAAAAACATCAAGACATATCACAATAGTTGGGGAGCTTGGTTCCAGCAGATGAGTTTCCTCGCGGACCCATTCGATGGGGGGAAATGGAGAATTCTTTAAGTATGAAATGCAATAATTTGAGCATTTTCTTTATTTACTCATGATTATTTAAAACGGTTGTGGCGTTGTGGCGTTGTAACTTTAAACTATTTGTTGTTACAAGGGGAATACAATAGCAATACGAACTGCGTATCGCCGCGATTCGGGAGCAGCCGCTATTTTGGAACGTGGCCCTAAAAGAGTACCGTAATAGTATGACGCGGGACAAGTCTTGGGCGAAAATAGCCAACAAGCTTGGCTACACCGTCAATGACGTTAAGTTTAAGTGGAAGTGCCTTCGTTCGTCCCATCGGCATTATAACAACGCACGGAAAGACAGCATGTCGTCCGGAGCAGATAACAGCAAGATCATAAACTAAACATATTTTACTTTTAATATTACTCATGATGTTGAATCAATCATTGTATGTGTGTAAAAACATCAAGACATATCACAATAGTTGGGGAGCTTGGTTCCAGCAAATGAGTTTCCTCGCGGACCCATTCGATGGGGGGAAATGGAGAATTCTTTAAGTATGAAATGCAATAATTTGTGCATTTTCTTTATTTACTCATGATTATTTAAAACGGTTGTGGCGTTGTGGCGTTGTAACTTTAAACTATTTTTTGTTACAAGGGGAATACAACAGCAATACGAACTGCGTATCGCCGCGATTCGGGAGCAGCCGCTACTATGGAACGTGGCCCTAAAAGAGTACCGTAATAGTATGACGCGGGACAAGTCTTGGGCGAAAATAGCCAACAAGCTTGGCTACACCGTCAATGACGTTAAGTTTAAGTGGAAGTGCCTTCGTTCGTCCCATCGGCATTATAACAACGCACGGAAAGACAGCATATCGTCCGGTGCAATCATTGTATGTGTGTAAAAACATCAAGACATATCACAATAGTTGGGGAACTTGGTTCCAGCAGATGAGTTTCCTCGCGGACCCATTCGATGGGGGGAAATGGAGAATTCTTTAAGTATGAAATGCAATAATTTGTGCATTTTCTTTATTTACTCATGATTATTTAAAACGGTTGTGGCGTTGTGGCGTTGTAACTTTAAACTATTTTTTGTTACAAGGGGAATACAACAGCAATACGAACTGCGTATCGCCGCGATTCGGGAGCAGCCGCTATTTTGGAACGTGGCCCTAAAACAGTACCGTAATAGTATGACGCGGGATAAGTCTTGGGCGAAAATAGCCAACAAGCTTGGCTACACCGTCAATGACGTTAAGTTTAAGTGGAAGTGCCTTCGTTCGTCCCATCGGCATTATAACAACGCACGGAAAGACAGCATATCGTCCGGTGCAATCATTGTATGTGTGTAAAAACATCAAGACATATCACAATAGTTGGGGAGCTTGGTTCCAGCAGATGAGTTTCCTCGCGGACCCATTCGATGGGGGGAAATGGAGAATTCTTTAAGTATGAAATGCAATAATTTGTGCATTTTCTTTATTTACTCATGATTATATAAAACGGTTGTGGCGTTGTAACTTTAAACTATTTTTTGTTACAAGGGGAATACAACAGCAATACGAACTGCGTATCGCCGCGATTCGGGAGCAGCCGCTACTATGGAACGTGGCCCTAAAAGAGTACCGTAATAGTATGACGCGGGACAAGTCTTGGGCGAAAATAGCCAACAAGCTTGGCTACACCGTCAATGACGTTAAGTTTAAGTGGAAGTGCCTTCGTTCGTCCCATCGGCATTATAACAACGCACGGAAAGACAGCATATCGTCCGGTGCAATCATTGTATGTGTGTAAAAACATCAAGACATATCACAATAGTTGGGGAGCTTGGTTCCAGCAGATGAGTTTCCTCGCGGACCCATTCGATGGGGGGAAATGGAGAATTCTTTAAGTATGAAATGCAATAATTTGTGCATTTTCTTTATTTACTCATGATTATATAAAACGGTTGTGGCGTTGTAACTTTAAACTATTTTTTGTTACAAGGGGAATACAACAGCAATACGAACTGCGTATCGCCGCGATTCGGGAGCAGCCGCTACTATGGAACGTGGCCCTAAAAGAGTACCGTAATAGTATGACGCGGGACAAGTCTTGGGCGAAAATAGCCAACAAGCTTGGCTACACCGTCAATGACGTTAAGTTTAAGTGGAAGTGCCTTCGTTCGTCCCATCGGCATTATAACAACGCACGGAAAGACAGCATATCGTCCGGTGCAATCATTGTATGTGTGTAAAAACATCAAGACATATCACAATAGTTGGGGAGCTTGGTTCCAGCAGATGAGTTTCCTCGCGGACCCATTCGATGGGGGGAAATGGAGAATTCTTTAAGTATGAAATGCAATGATTTGTGCATTTTCTTTATTTACTCATGATTATATAAAACGGTTGTGGCGTTGTAACTTTAAACTATTTTTTGTTACAAGGGGAATACAACAGCAATACGAACTGCGTATCGCCGCGATTCGGGAGCAGCCGCTACTATGGAACGTGGCCCTAAAAGAGTACCGTAATAGTATGACGCGGGACAAGTCTTGGGCGAAAATAGCCAACAAGCTTGGCTACACCGTCAATGACGTTAAGTTTAAGTGGAAGTGCCTTCGTTCGTCCCATCGGCATTATAACAACGCACGGAAAGACAGCATGTCGTCCGGAGCAGATAACAGCAAGATCATAAACTAAACATATTTTACTTTTAATATTACTCATGATGTTGAATCAATCATTGTATGTGTGTAAAAACATCAAGACATATCACAATAGTTGGGGAGCTTGGTTCCAGCAGATGAGTTTCCTCGCGGACCCATTCGATGGGGGGAAATGGAGAATTCTTTAAGTATGAAATGCAATAATTTGAGCATTTTCTTTATTTACTCATGATTATTTAAAACGGTTGTGGCGTTGTGGCGTTGTAACTTTAAACTATTTGTTGTTACAAGGGGAATACAACAGCAATACGAACTGCGTATCGCCGCGATTCGGGAGCAGCCGCTATTTTGGAACGTGGCCCTAAAAGAGTACCGTAATAGTATGACGCGGGACAAGTCTTGGGCGAAAATAGCCAACAAGCTTGGCTACACCGTCAATAACGTTAAGTTTAAGTGGAAGTGCCTTCGTTCGTCCCATCGGCATTATAACAACGCACGGAAAGACAGCATATCGTCCGGTGCAATCATTGTATGTGTGTAAAAACATCAAGACATATCACAATAGTTGGGGAACTTGGTTCCAGCAGATGAGTTTCCTCGCGGACCCATTCGATGGGGGGAAATGGAGAATTCTTTAAGTATGAAATGCAATAATTTGTGCATTTTCTTTATTTACTCATGATCATTTAAAACGGTTGTGGCGTTGTGGCGTTGTAACTTTAAACTATTTGTTGTTACAAGGGGAATACAACAGCAATACGAACTGCGTATCGCCGCGATTCGGGAGCAGCCGCTACTATGGAACGTGGCCCTAAAAGAGTACCGTAATAGTATGACGCGGGACAAGTCTTGGGCGAAAATAGCCAACAAGCTTGGCTACACCGTCAATGACGTTAAGTTTAAGTGGAAGTGCCTTCGTTCGTCCCATCGGCATTATAACAACGCACGGAAAGACAGCATGTCGTCCGGAGCAGATAACAGCAAGATCATAAACTAAACATATTTTACTTTTAATATTACTCATGATGTTGAATCAATCATTGTATGTGTGTAAAAACATCAAGACATATCACAATAGTTGGGGAGCTTGGTTCCAGCAAATGAGTTTCCTCGCGGACCCATTCGATGGGGGGAAATGGAGAATTCTTTAAGTATGAAATGCAATAATTTGTGCATTTTCTTTATTTACTCATGATCATTTAAAACGGTTGTGGCGTTGTAACTTTAAACTATTTTTTGTTACAAAGGGAATCCCAACCAGCAATTGGACCACTCCCATCCATTTTTTATTCGGATCTCTCGTTCTGGCCTACATGCGACGCGAGATAAAAAATCGAACACACACGTGATACACACGCAAAATCACGGTACGCGATCCACGCCCTCCATCGCGCGTATACGGATATCGCAACGCACCAACACATTCAAAGCAACCGACCGACAACGCGTGTGTCGACAGGTATCTGTGTACTGTGCTCGCGTCTGCCGACCTAGAGTAAAATTTTGTCCTTGCAGCTTACGCGCCTATGTACGCATAGGCGAACACATTCAAAGCGACCGACCGATAACGCGTGTGTCGACAGGTACCTGTGTACTGTGCTCGCGTCTGCCGACCTAGAGTAAAATTTTGTCCTTGCAGCTTACGCGCCTTGCAGCTCAGCATATGCGGCTCGAAGCCCACATATTCAACCTCTCATTTAAAGCGTCCAACTGACTGGCGTGTGTGGATTTCTGCATTTAATCGTACTTAAATTATTATTTATTTCTAAACCATCGGTTGTAAAGTATTGGCAACACTTTAACTAAACAATTGGAACACTTTTTCCTAGGATATTTGAAGGACAAGCGCACAAATTCAATGATCAAAACTAGGTATAATTTGATACATTCGAAGACATTGCTTTGTGGCGATCGGTAACACACGGGAGTATTTAACAATAGCAGGAAAAGTTTAAGTGTTAGATACATACATTGTTCTACAAAGTGGTTAAGAATAAGAAATGTAGTTTTTCTATACATATTAGTGGTGATTTTTCCATAATTTTTACATATTTTTAAGAATAACTAGAAAAGTAGCAGAGATAGATAAAAATGATGTTCTACAAAAATGTAAAGAATAAAATAATACATCTTTCTATGGTGTTTGAAAAGTTCTAAAACTTATACCAAAAATTTTTTTTCATTATTTTTCAATGCAAAAATTATTTCAAAATGCCTTAAATTTTATGTTTTATTTAAAAACAGCCAATCGCCAAGCCATTTGAATGTTTTTCAAAATTTTCAATGACAAAAATCCTTCCCGTTAGGCTTTGTTTATAAACCGTTAGCAACGCACGTGAGCCAAGCTACTCGCGCGACCCTGAAGGATGTACCTATTGCTGCTGCTCGACCGACTTAATCCAATATTCTCTTTCATTACAGCACTATCGCCACGCAAATATATGGGGAAAAAGAGTATCATTCTCTGATAACGGCTCTCACGAGAGAGCCAGAGAGTGGTGCTAGTTCCCCCACCCCCCTTTTTTTTGCATAGAATCATATTTTTGCTACGATCCGGCGTAGGTCCACACGCTGCAAAAGCCGCCGGGCGACTGAAGCGGGCGTGGTTACGCGCCGCTTTATATACCATGCGGTGAGAGTGTGTGCGTGAAGGTTGAAGTTCGTCTTCCTGTCGGTTGTCTACTCGAAAGAAACTTGACTCAAAATTTGACTATGAGAACAAAAGAAACTCGACCAAGAGACTCCGCCTTTGCATGACTGGGATACAACAGCAATACGAACTGCGTATCGCCGCGATTCGGGAGCAGCCGCTACTATGGAACGTGGCCCTAAAAGAGTACCGTAATAGTATGACGCGGGACAAGTCTTGGGCGAAAATAGCCAACAAGCTTGGCTACACCGTCAATGACGTTAAGTTTAAGTGGAAGTGCCTTCGTTCGTCCCATCGGCATTATAACAACGCACGGAAAGACAGCATGTCGTCCGGAGCAGATAACAGCAAGATCATAAACTAAACATATTTTACTTTTAATATTACTCATGATGTTGAATCAATCATTGTATGTGTGTAAAAACATCAAGACATATCACAATAGTTGGGGAGCTTGGTTCCAGCAGATGAGTTTCCTCGCGGACCCATTCGATGGGGGGAAATGGAGAATTCTTTAAGTATGAAATGCAATAATTTGTGCATTTTCTTTATTTACTCATGATCATTTAAAACGGTTGTGGCGTTGTGGCGTTGTAACTTTAAACTATTTGTTGTTACAAGGGGAATACAACAGCAATACGAACTGCGTATCGCCGCGATTCGGGAGCAGCCGCTACTATGGAACGTGGCCCTAAAAGAGTACCGTAATAGTATGACGCGGGACAAGTCTTGGGCGAAAATAGCCAACAAGCTTGGCTACACCGTCAATGACGTTAAGTTTAAGTGGAAGTGCCTTCGTTCGTCCCATCGGCATTATAACAACGCACGGAAAGACAGCATGTCGTCCGGAGCAGATAACAGCAAGATCATAAACTAAACATATTTTACTTTTAATATTACTCATGATGTTGAATCAATCATTGTATGTGTGTAAAAACATCAAGACATATCACAATAGTTGGGGAGCTTGGTTCCAGCAAATGAGTTTCCTCGCGGACCCATTCGATGGGGGGAAATGGAGAATTCTTTAAGTATGAAATGCAATAATTTGTGCATTTTCTTTATTTACTCATGATTATTTAAAACGGTTGTGGCGTTGTGGCGTTGTAACTTTAAACTATTTTTTGTTACAAGGGGAATACAACAGCAATACGAACTGCGTATCGCCGCGATTCGGGAGCAGCCGCTACTATGGAACGTGGCCCTAAAAGAGTACCGTAATAGTATGACGCGGGACAAGTCTTGGGCGAAAATAGCCAACAAGCTTGGCTACACCGTCAATGACGTTAAGTTTAAGTGGAAGTGCCTTCGTTCGTCCCATCGGCATTATAACAACGCACGGAAAGACAGCATATCGTCCGGTGCAATCATTGTATGTGTGTAAAAACATCAAGACATATCACAATAGTTGGGGAACTTGGTTCCAGCAGATGAGTTTCCTCGCGGACCCATTCGATGGGGGGAAATGGAGAATTCTTTAAGTATGAAATGCAATAATTTGTGCATTTTCTTTATTTACTCATGATTATTTAAAACGGTTGTGGCGTTGTGGCGTTGTAACTTTAAACTATTTTTTGTTACAAGGGGAATACAACAGCAATACGAACTGCGTATCGCCGCGATTCGGGAGCAGCCGCTATTTTGGAACGTGGCCCTAAAACAGTACCGTAATAGTATGACGCGGGATAAGTCTTGGGCGAAAATAGCCAACAAGCTTGGCTACACCGTCAATGACGTTAAGTTTAAGTGGAAGTGCCTTCGTTCGTCCCATCGGCATTATAACAACGCACGGAAAGACAGCATATCGTCCGGTGCAATCATTGTATGTGTGTAAAAACATCAAGACATATCACAATAGTTGGGGAACTTGGTTCCAGCAGATGAGTTTCCTCGCGGACCCATTCGATGGGGGGAAATGGAGAATTCTTTAAGTATGAAATGCAATAATTTGAGCATTTTCTTTATTTACTCATGATTATTTAAAACGGTTGTGGCGTTGTGGCGTTGTAACTTTAAACTATTTGTTGTTACAAGGGGAATACAATAGCAATACGAACTGCGTATCGCCGCGATTCGGGAGCAGCCGCTATTTTGGAACGTGGCCCTAAAAGAGTACCGTAATAGTATGACGCGGGACAAGTCTTGGGCGAAAATAGCCAACAAGCTTGGCTACACCGTCAATGACGTTAAGTTTAAGTGGAAGTGCCTTCGTTCGTCCCATCGGCATTATAACAACGCACGGAAAGACAGCATGTCGTCCGGAGCAGATAACAGCAAGATCATAAACTAAACATATTTTACTTTTAATATTACTCATGATGTTGAATCAATCATTGTATGTGTGTAAAAACATCAAGACATATCACAATAGTTGGGGAGCTTGGTTCCAGCAAATGAGTTTCCTCGCGGACCCATTCGATGGGGGGAAATGGAGAATTCTTTAAGTATGAAATGCAATAATTTGTGCATTTTCTTTATTTACTCATGATTATTTAAAACGGTTGTGGCGTTGTGGCGTTGTAACTTTAAACTATTTTTTGTTACAAGGGGAATACAACAGCAATACGAACTGCGTATCGCCGCGATTCGGGAGCAGCCGCTACTATGGAACGTGGCCCTAAAAGAGTACCGTAATAGTATGACGCGGGACAAGTCTTGGGCGAAAATAGCCAACAAGCTTGGCTACACCGTCAATGACGTTAAGTTTAAGTGGAAGTGCCTTCGTTCGTCCCATCGGCATTATAACAACGCACGGAAAGACAGCATATCGTCCGGTGCAATCATTGTATGTGTGTAAAAACATCAAGACATATCACAATAGTTGGGGAACTTGGTTCCAGCAGATGAGTTTCCTCGCGGACCCATTCGATGGGGGGAAATGGAGAATTCTTTAAGTATGAAATGCAATAATTTGTGCATTTTCTTTATTTACTCATGATTATTTAAAACGGTTGTGGCGTTGTGGCGTTGTAACTTTAAACTATTTTTTGTTACAAGGGGAATACAACAGCAATACGAACTGCGTATCGCCGCGATTCGGGAGCAGCCGCTATTTTGGAACGTGGCCCTAAAACAGTACCGTAATAGTATGACGCGGGATAAGTCTTGGGCGAAAATAGCCAACAAGCTTGGCTACACCGTCAATGACGTTAAGTTTAAGTGGAAGTGCCTTCGTTCGTCCCATCGGCATTATAACAACGCACGGAAAGACAGCATATCGTCCGGTGCAATCATTGTATGTGTGTAAAAACATCAAGACATATCACAATAGTTGGGGAGCTTGGTTCCAGCAGATGAGTTTCCTCGCGGACCCATTCGATGGGGGGAAATGGAGAATTCTTTAAGTATGAAATGCAATAATTTGTGCATTTTCTTTATTTACTCATGATTATATAAAACGGTTGTGGCGTTGTAACTTTAAACTATTTTTTGTTACAAGGGGAATACAACAGCAATACGAACTGCGTATCGCCGCGATTCGGGAGCAGCCGCTACTATGGAACGTGGCCCTAAAAGAGTACCGTAATAGTATGACGCGGGACAAGTCTTGGGCGAAAATAGCCAACAAGCTTGGCTACACCGTCAATGACGTTAAGTTTAAGTGGAAGTGCCTTCGTTCGTCCCATCGGCATTATAACAACGCACGGAAAGACAGCATATCGTCCGGTGCAATCATTGTATGTGTGTAAAAACATCAAGACATATCACAATAGTTGGGGAGCTTGGTTCCAGCAGATGAGTTTCCTCGCGGACCCATTCGATGGGGGGAAATGGAGAATTCTTTAAGTATGAAATGCAATAATTTGTGCATTTTCTTTATTTACTCATGATTATATAAAACGGTTGTGGCGTTGTAACTTTAAACTATTTTTTGTTACAAGGGGAATACAACAGCAATACGAACTGCGTATCGCCGCGATTCGGGAGCAGCCGCTACTATGGAACGTGGCCCTAAAAGAGTACCGTAATAGTATGACGCGGGACAAGTCTTGGGCGAAAATAGCCAACAAGCTTGGCTACACCGTCAATGACGTTAAGTTTAAGTGGAAGTGCCTTCGTTCGTCCCATCGGCATTATAACAACGCACGGAAAGACAGCATATCGTCCGGTGCAATCATTGTATGTGTGTAAAAACATCAAGACATATCACAATAGTTGGGGAGCTTGGTTCCAGCAGATGAGTTTCCTCGCGGACCCATTCGATGGGGGGAAATGGAGAATTCTTTAAGTATGAAATGCAATGATTTGTGCATTTTCTTTATTTACTCATGATTATATAAAACGGTTGTGGCGTTGTAACTTTAAACTATTTTTTGTTACAAGGGGAATACAACAGCAATACGAACTGCGTATCGCCGCGATTCGGGAGCAGCCGCTACTATGGAACGTGGCCCTAAAAGAGTACCGTAATAGTATGACGCGGGACAAGTCTTGGGCGAAAATAGCCAACAAGCTTGGCTACACCGTCAATGACGTTAAGTTTAAGTGGAAGTGCCTTCGTTCGTCCCATCGGCATTATAACAACGCACGGAAAGACAGCATGTCGTCCGGAGCAGATAACAGCAAGATCATAAACTAAACATATTTTACTTTTAATATTACTCATGATGTTGAATCAATCATTGTATGTGTGTAAAAACATCAAGACATATCACAATAGTTGGGGAGCTTGGTTCCAGCAGATGAGTTTCCTCGCGGACCCATTCGATGGGGGGAAATGGAGAATTCTTTAAGTATGAAATGCAATAATTTGAGCATTTTCTTTATTTACTCATGATTATTTAAAACGGTTGTGGCGTTGTGGCGTTGTAACTTTAAACTATTTGTTGTTACAAGGGGAATACAACAGCAATACGAACTGCGTATCGCCGCGATTCGGGAGCAGCCGCTATTTTGGAACGTGGCCCTAAAAGAGTACCGTAATAGTATGACGCGGGACAAGTCTTGGGCGAAAATAGCCAACAAGCTTGGCTACACCGTCAATAACGTTAAGTTTAAGTGGAAGTGCCTTCGTTCGTCCCATCGGCATTATAACAACGCACGGAAAGACAGCATATCGTCCGGTGCAATCATTGTATGTGTGTAAAAACATCAAGACATATCACAATAGTTGGGGAACTTGGTTCCAGCAGATGAGTTTCCTCGCGGACCCATTCGATGGGGGGAAATGGAGAATTCTTTAAGTATGAAATGCAATAATTTGTGCATTTTCTTTATTTACTCATGATCATTTAAAACGGTTGTGGCGTTGTGGCGTTGTAACTTTAAACTATTTGTTGTTACAAGGGGAATACAACAGCAATACGAACTGCGTATCGCCGCGATTCGGGAGCAGCCGCTACTATGGAACGTGGCCCTAAAAGAGTACCGTAATAGTATGACGCGGGACAAGTCTTGGGCGAAAATAGCCAACAAGCTTGGCTACACCGTCAATGACGTTAAGTTTAAGTGGAAGTGCCTTCGTTCGTCCCATCGGCATTATAACAACGCACGGAAAGACAGCATGTCGTCCGGAGCAGATAACAGCAAGATCATAAACTAAACATATTTTACTTTTAATATTACTCATGATGTTGAATCAATCATTGTATGTGTGTAAAAACATCAAGACATATCACAATAGTTGGGGAGCTTGGTTCCAGCAAATGAGTTTCCTCGCGGACCCATTCGATGGGGGGAAATGGAGAATTCTTTAAGTATGAAATGCAATAATTTGTGCATTTTCTTTATTTACTCATGATCATTTAAAACGGTTGTGGCGTTGTAACTTTAAACTATTTTTTGTTACAAAGGGAATCCCAACCAGCAATTGGACCACTCCCATCCATTTTTTATTCGGATCTCTCGTTCTGGCCTACATGCGACGCGAGATAAAAAATCGAACACACACGTGATACACACGCAAAATCACGGTACGCGATCCACGCCCTCCATCGCGCGTATACGGATATCGCAACGCACCAACACATTCAAAGCAACCGACCGACAACGCGTGTGTCGACAGGTATCTGTGTACTGTGCTCGCGTCTGCCGACCTAGAGTAAAATTTTGTCCTTGCAGCTTACGCGCCTATGTACGCATAGGCGAACACATTCAAAGCGACCGACCGATAACGCGTGTGTCGACAGGTACCTGTGTACTGTGCTCGCGTCTGCCGACCTAGAGTAAAATTTTGTCCTTGCAGCTTACGCGCCTTGCAGCTCAGCATATGCGGCTCGAAGCCCACATATTCAACCTCTCATTTAAAGCGTCCAACTGACTGGCGTGTGTGGATTTCTGCATTTAATCGTACTTAAATTATTATTTATTTCTAAACCATCGGTTGTAAAGTATTGGCAACACTTTAACTAAACAATTGGAACACTTTTTCCTAGGATATTTGAAGGACAAGCGCACAAATTCAATGATCAAAACTAGGTATAATTTGATACATTCGAAGACATTGCTTTGTGGCGATCGGTAACACACGGGAGTATTTAACAATAGCAGGAAAAGTTTAAGTGTTAGATACATACATTGTTCTACAAAGTGGTTAAGAATAAGAAATGTAGTTTTTCTATACATATTAGTGGTGATTTTTCCATAATTTTTACATATTTTTAAGAATAACTAGAAAAGTAGCAGAGATAGATAAAAATGATGTTCTACAAAAATGTAAAGAATAAAATAATACATCTTTCTATGGTGTTTGAAAAGTTCTAAAACTTATACCAAAAATTTTTTTTCATTATTTTTCAATGCAAAAATTATTTCAAAATGCCTTAAATTTTATGTTTTATTTAAAAACAGCCAATCGCCAAGCCATTTGAATGTTTTTCAAAATTTTCAATGACAAAAATCCTTCCCGTTAGGCTTTGTTTATAAACCGTTAGCAACGCACGTGAGCCAAGCTACTCGCGCGACCCTGAAGGATGTACCTATTGCTGCTGCTCGACCGACTTAATCCAATATTCTCTTTCATTACAGCACTATCGCCACGCAAATATATGGGGAAAAAGAGTATCATTCTCTGATAACGGCTCTCACGAGAGAGCCAGAGAGTGGTGCTAGTTCCCCCACCCCCCTTTTTTTTGCATAGAATCATATTTTTGCTACGATCCGGCGTAGGTCCACACGCTGCAAAAGCCGCCGGGCGACTGAAGCGGGCGTGGTTACGCGCCGCTTTATATACCATGCGGTGAGAGTGTGTGCGTGAAGGTTGAAGTTCGTCTTCCTGTCGGTTGTCTACTCGAAAGAAACTTGACTCAAAATTTGACTATGAGAACAAAAGAAACTCGACCAAGAGACTCCGCCTTTGCATGACTGGGATACAACAGCAATACGAACTGCGTATCGCCGCGATTCGGGAGCAGCCGCTACTATGGAACGTGGCCCTAAAAGAGTACCGTAATAGTATGACGCGGGACAAGTCTTGGGCGAAAATAGCCAACAAGCTTGGCTACACCGTCAATGACGTTAAGTTTAAGTGGAAGTGCCTTCGTTCGTCCCATCGGCATTATAACAACGCACGGAAAGACAGCATGTCGTCCGGAGCAGATAACAGCAAGATCATAAACTAAACATATTTTACTTTTAATATTACTCATGATGTTGAATCAATCATTGTATGTGTGTAAAAACATCAAGACATATCACAATAGTTGGGGAGCTTGGTTCCAGCAGATGAGTTTCCTCGCGGACCCATTCGATGGGGGGAAATGGAGAATTCTTTAAGTATGAAATGCAATAATTTGTGCATTTTCTTTATTTACTCATGATCATTTAAAACGGTTGTGGCGTTGTGGCGTTGTAACTTTAAACTATTTGTTGTTACAAGGGGAATACAACAGCAATACGAACTGCGTATCGCCGCGATTCGGGAGCAGCCGCTACTATGGAACGTGGCCCTAAAAGAGTACCGTAATAGTATGACGCGGGACAAGTCTTGGGCGAAAATAGCCAACAAGCTTGGCTACACCGTCAATGACGTTAAGTTTAAGTGGAAGTGCCTTCGTTCGTCCCATCGGCATTATAACAACGCACGGAAAGACAGCATGTCGTCCGGAGCAGATAACAGCAAGATCATAAACTAAACATATTTTACTTTTAATATTACTCATGATGTTGAATCAATCATTGTATGTGTGTAAAAACATCAAGACATATCACAATAGTTGGGGAGCTTGGTTCCAGCAAATGAGTTTCCTCGCGGACCCATTCGATGGGGGGAAATGGAGAATTCTTTAAGTATGAAATGCAATAATTTGTGCATTTTCTTTATTTACTCATGATTATTTAAAACGGTTGTGGCGTTGTGGCGTTGTAACTTTAAACTATTTTTTGTTACAAGGGGAATACAACAGCAATACGAACTGCGTATCGCCGCGATTCGGGAGCAGCCGCTACTATGGAACGTGGCCCTAAAAGAGTACCGTAATAGTATGACGCGGGACAAGTCTTGGGCGAAAATAGCCAACAAGCTTGGCTACACCGTCAATGACGTTAAGTTTAAGTGGAAGTGCCTTCGTTCGTCCCATCGGCATTATAACAACGCACGGAAAGACAGCATATCGTCCGGTGCAATCATTGTATGTGTGTAAAAACATCAAGACATATCACAATAGTTGGGGAACTTGGTTCCAGCAGATGAGTTTCCTCGCGGACCCATTCGATGGGGGGAAATGGAGAATTCTTTAAGTATGAAATGCAATAATTTGTGCATTTTCTTTATTTACTCATGATTATTTAAAACGGTTGTGGCGTTGTGGCGTTGTAACTTTAAACTATTTTTTGTTACAAGGGGAATACAACAGCAATACGAACTGCGTATCGCCGCGATTCGGGAGCAGCCGCTATTTTGGAACGTGGCCCTAAAACAGTACCGTAATAGTATGACGCGGGATAAGTCTTGGGCGAAAATAGCCAACAAGCTTGGCTACACCGTCAATGACGTTAAGTTTAAGTGGAAGTGCCTTCGTTCGTCCCATCGGCATTATAACAACGCACGGAAAGACAGCATGTCGTCCGGAGCAGATAACAGCAAGATCATAAACTAAACATATTTTACTTTTAATATTACTCATGATGTTGAATCAATCATTGTATGTGTGTAAAAACATCAAGACATATCACAATAGTTGGGGAGCTTGGTTCCAGCAAATGAGTTTCCTCGCGGACCCATTCGATGGGGGGAAATGGAGAATTCTTTAAGTATGAAATGCAATAATTTGTGCATTTTCTTTATTTACTCATGATCATTTAAAACGGTTGTGGCGTTGTAACTTTAAACTATTTTTTGTTACAAAGGGAATCCCAACCAGCAATTGGACCACTCCCATCCATTTTTTATTCGGATCTCTCGTTCTGGCCTACATGCGACGCGAGATAAAAAATCGAACACACACGTGATACACACGCAAAATCACGGTACGCGATCCACGCCCTCCATCGCGCGTATACGGATATCGCAACGCACCAACACATTCAAAGCAACCGACCGACAACGCGTGTGTCGACAGGTACCTGTGTACTGTGCTCGCGCCTGCCGACTTAGAGTAAAATTTTGTCCTTGCAGCTTACGGGCCTATGTACGCATAGGCGAACACATTCAAAGCGACCGACCGATAACGCGTGTGTCGACAGGTACCTGTGTACTGTGCTCGCGTCTGCCGACCTAGAGTAAAATTTTGTCCTTGCAGCTCAGCATATGCGGCTCGAAGCCCACATATTCAACCTCTCATTTAAAGCGTCCAACTGACTGGCGTGTGTGGATTTCTGCATTTAATCGTACTTAAATTATTATTTATTTCTAAACCATCGGTTGTAAAGTATTGGCAACACTTTAACTAAACAATTGGAACACTTTTTCCTAGGATATTTGAAGGACAAGCGCACAAATTCAATGATCAAAACTAGGTATAATTTGATACATTCGAAGACATTGCTTTGTGGCGATCGGTAACACACGGGAGTATTTAACAATAGCAGGAAAAGTTTAAGTGTTAGATACATACATTGTTCTACAAAGTGGTTAAGAATAAGAAATGTAGTTTTTCTATACATATTAGTGGTGATTTTTCCATAATTTTTACATATTTTTAAGAATAACTAGAAAAGTAGCAGAGATAGATAAAAATGATGTTCTACAAAAATGTAAAGAATAAAATAATACACCCATTCGCGGACCCATTCGATGGGGGGAAATGGAGAATTCTTTAAGTATGAAATGCAATAATTTGAGCATTTTCTTTATTTACTCATGATTATTTAAAACGGTTGTGGCGTTGTGGCGTTGTAACTTTAAACTATTTGTTGTTACAAGGGGAATACAATAGCAATACGAACTGCGTATCGCCGCGATTCGGGAGCAGCCGCTATTTTGGAACGTGGCCCTAAAAGAGTACCGTAATAGTATGACGCGGGACAAGTCTTGGGCGAAAATAGCCAACAAGCTTGGCTACACCGTCAATGACGTTAAGTTTAAGTGGAAGTGCCTTCGTTCGTCCCATCGGCATTATAACAACGCACGGAAAGACAGCATGTCGTCCGGAGCAGATAACAGCAAGATCATAAACTAAACATATTTTACTTTTAATATTACTCATGATGTTGAATCAATCATTGTATGTGTGTAAAAACATCAAGACATATCACAATAGTTGGGGAGCTTGGTTCCAGCAAATGAGTTTCCTCGCGGACCCATTCGATGGGGGGAAATGGAGAATTCTTTAAGTATGAAATGCAATAATTTGTGCATTTTCTTTATTTACTCATGATTATTTAAAACGGTTGTGGCGTTGTGGCGTTGTAACTTTAAACTATTTTTTGTTACAAGGGGAATACAACAGCAATACGAACTGCGTATCGCCGCGATTCGGGAGCAGCCGCTACTATGGAACGTGGCCCTAAAAGAGTACCGTAATAGTATGACGCGGGACAAGTCTTGGGCGAAAATAGCCAACAAGCTTGGCTACACCGTCAATGACGTTAAGTTTAAGTGGAAGTGCCTTCGTTCGTCCCATCGGCATTATAACAACGCACGGAAAGACAGCATATCGTCCGGTGCAATCATTGTATGTGTGTAAAAACATCAAGACATATCACAATAGTTGGGGAACTTGGTTCCAGCAGATGAGTTTCCTCGCGGACCCATTCGATGGGGGGAAATGGAGAATTCTTTAAGTATGAAATGCAATAATTTGTGCATTTTCTTTATTTACTCATGATTATTTAAAACGGTTGTGGCGTTGTGGCGTTGTAACTTTAAACTATTTTTTGTTACAAGGGGAATACAACAGCAATACGAACTGCGTATCGCCGCGATTCGGGAGCAGCCGCTATTTTGGAACGTGGCCCTAAAACAGTACCGTAATAGTATGACGCGGGATAAGTCTTGGGCGAAAATAGCCAACAAGCTTGGCTACACCGTCAATGACGTTAAGTTTAAGTGGAAGTGCCTTCGTTCGTCCCATCGGCATTATAACAACGCACGGAAAGACAGCATGTCGTCCGGAGCAGATAACAGCAAGATCATAAACTAAACATATTTTACTTTTAATATTACTCATGATGTTGAATCAATCATTGTATGTGTGTAAAAACATCAAGACATATCACAATAGTTGGGGAGCTTGGTTCCAGCAAATGAGTTTCCTCGCGGACCCATTCGATGGGGGGAAATGGAGAATTCTTTAAGTATGAAATGCAATAATTTGTGCATTTTCTTTATTTACTCATGATCATTTAAAACGGTTGTGGCGTTGTAACTTTAAACTATTTTTTGTTACAAAGGGAATCCCAACCAGCAATTGGACCACTCCCATCCATTTTTTATTCGGATCTCTCGTTCTGGCCTACATGCGACGCGAGATAAAAAATCGAACACACACGTGATACACACGCAAAATCACGGTACGCGATCCACGCCCTCCATCGCGCGTATACGGATATCGCAACGCACCAACACATTCAAAGCAACCGACCGACAACGCGTGTGTCGACAGGTACCTGTGTACTGTGCTCGCGCCTGCCGACTTAGAGTAAAATTTTGTCCTTGCAGCTTACGCGCCTATGTACGCATAGGCGAACACATTCAAAGCGACCGACCGATAACGCGTGTGTCGACAGGTACCTGTGTACTGTGCTCGCGTCTGCCGACCTAGAGTAAAATTTTGTCCTTGCAGCTTACGCGCCTTGCAGCTCAGCATATGCGGCTCGAAGCCCACATATTCAACCTCTCATTTAAAGCGTCCAACTGACTGGCGTGTGTGGATTTCTGCATTTAATCGTACTTAAATTATTATTTATTTCTAAACCATCGGTTGTAAAGTATTGGCAACACTTTAACTAAACAATTGGAACACTTTTTCCTAGGATATTTGAAGGACAAGCGCACAAATTCAATGATCAAAACTAGGTATAATTTGATACATTCGAAGACATTGCTTTGTGGCGATCGGTAACACACGGGAGTATTTAACAATAGCAGGAAAAGTTTAAGTGTTAGATACATACATTGTTCTACAAAGTGGTTAAGAATAAGAAATGTAGTTTTTCTATACATATTAGTGGTGATTTTTCCATAATTTTTACATATTTTTAAGAATAACTAGAAAAGTAGCAGAGATAGATAAAAATGATGTTCTACAAAAATGTAAAGAATAAAATAATACATCTTTCTATGGTGTTTGAAAAGTTCTAAAACTTATACCAAAAATTTTTTTTCATTATTTTTCAATGCAAAAATTATTTCAAAATGCCTTAAATTTTATGTTTTATTTAAAAACAGCCAATCGCCAAGCCATTTGAATGTTTTTCAAAATTTTCAATGACAAAAATCCTTCCCGTTAGGCTTTGTTTATAAACCGTTAGCAACGCACGTGAGCCAAGCTACTCGCGCGACCCTGAAGGATGTACCTATTGCTGCTGCTCGACCGACTTAATCCAATATTCTCTTTCATTACAGCACTATCGCCACGCAAATATATGGGGAAAAAGAGTATCATTCTCTGATAACGGCTCTCACGAGAGAGCCAGAGAGTGGTGCTAGTTCCCCCACCCCCCTTTTTTTTGCATAGAATCATATTTTTGCTACGATCCGGCGTAGGTCCACACGCTGCAAAAGCCGCCGGGCGACTGAAGCGGGCGTGGTTACGCGCCGCTTTATATACCATGCGGTGAGAGTGTGTGCGTGAAGGTTGAAGTTCGTCTTCCTGTCGGTTGTCTACTCGAAAGAAACTTGACTCAAAATTTGACTATGAGAACAAAAGAAACTCGACCAAGAGACTCCGCCTTTGCATGACTGGGATACAACAGCAATACGAACTGCGTATCGCCGCGATTCGGGAGCAGCCGCTACTATGGAACGTGGCCCTAAAAGAGTACCGTAATAGTATGACGCGGGACAAGTCTTGGGCGAAAATAGCCAACAAGCTTGGCTACACCGTCAATGACGTTAAGTTTAAGTGGAAGTGCCTTCGTTCGTCCCATCGGCATTATAACAACGCACGGAAAGACAGCATGTCGTCCGGAGCAGATAACAGCAAGATCATAAACTAAACATATTTTACTTTTAATATTACTCATGATGTTGAATCAATCATTGTATGTGTGTAAAAACATCAAGACATATCACAATAGTTGGGGAGCTTGGTTCCAGCAGATGAGTTTCCTCGCGGACCCATTCGATGGGGGGAAATGGAGAATTCTTTAAGTATGAAATGCAATAATTTGTGCATTTTCTTTATTTACTCATGATCATTTAAAACGGTTGTGGCGTTGTGGCGTTGTAACTTTAAACTATTTTTTGTTACAAGGGGAATACAACAGCAATACGAACTGCGTATCGCCGCGATTCGGGAGCAGCCGCTACTATGGAACGTGGCCCTAAAAGAGTACCGTAATAGTATGACGCGGGACAAGTCTTGGGCGAAAATAGCCAACAAGCTTGGCTACACCGTCAATGACGTTAAGTTTAAGTGGAAGTGCCTTCGTTCGTCCCATCGGCATTATAACAACGCACGGAAAGACAGCATGTCGTCCGGAGCAGATAACAGCAAGATCATAAACTAAACATATTTTACTTTTAATATTACTCATGATGTTGAATCAATCATTGTATGTGTGTAAAAACATCAAGACATATCACAATAGTTGGGGAGCTTGGTTCCAGCAAATGAGTTTCCTCGCGGACCCATTCGATGGGGGGAAATGGAGAATTCTTTAAGTATGAAATGCAATAATTTGTGCATTTTCTTTATTTACTCATGATCATTTAAAACGGTTGTGGCGTTGTGGCGTTGTAACTTTAAACTATTTGTTGTTACAAGGGGAATACAACAGCAATACGAACTGCGTATCGCCGCGATTCGGGAGCAGCCGCTACTATGGAACGTGGCCCTAAAAGAGTACCGTAATAGTATGACGCGGGACAAGTCTTGGGCGAAAATAGCCAACAAGCTTGGCTACACCGTCAATGACGTTAAGTTTAAGTGGAAGTGCCTTCGTTCGTCCCATCGGCATTATAACAACGCACGGAAAGACAGCATGTCGTCCGGAGCAGATAACAGCAAGATCATAAACTAAACATATTTTTCTTTTAATATTACTCATGATGTTGAATCAATCATTGTATGTGTGTAAAAACATCAAGACATATCACAATAGTTGGGGAGCTTGGTTCCAGCAAATGAGTTTCCTCGCGGACCCATTCGATGGGGGGAAATGGAGAATTCTTTAAGTATGAAATGCAATAATTTGAGCATTTTCTTTATTTACTCATGATTATTTAAAACGGTTGTGGCGTTGTGGCGTTGTGGCGTTGTAACTTTAAACTATTTGTTGTTACAAGGGGAATACAACAGCAATACGAACTGCGTATCGCCGCGATTCGGGAGCAGCCGCTATTTTGGAACGTGGCCCTAAAAGAGTACCGTAATAGTATGACGCGGGACAAGTCTTGGGCGAAAATAGCCAACAAGCTTGGCTACACCGTCAATGACGTTAAGTTTAAGTGGAAGTGCCTTCGTTCGTCCCATCGGCATTATAACAACGCACGGAAAGACAGCATGTCGTCCGGAGCAGATAACAGCAAGATCATAAACTAAACATATTTTACTTTTAATATTACTCATGATGTTGAATCAATCATTGTATGTGTGTAAAAACATCAAGACATATCACAATAGTTGGGGAGCTTGGTTCCAGCAAATGAGTTTCCTCGCGGACCCATTCGATGGGGGGAAATGGAGAATTCTTTAAGTATGAAATGCAATAATTTGTGCATTTTCTTTATTTACTCATGATTGTATAAAACGGTTGTGGCGTTGTAACTTTAAACTATTTTTTGTTACAAGGGGAATACAACAGCAATACGAACTGCGTATCGCCGCGATTCGGGAGCAGCCGCTATTTTGGAACGTGGCCCTAAAACAGTACCGTAATAGTATGACGCGGGATAAGTCTTGGGCGAAAATAGCCAACAAGCTTGGCTACACCGTCAATGACGTTAAGTTTAAGTGGAAGTGCCTTCGTTCGTCCCATCGGCATTATAACAACGCACGGAAAGACAGCATGTCGTCCGGAGCAGATAACAGCAAGATCATAAACTAAACATATTTTACTTTTAATATTACTCATGATGTTGAATCAATCATTGTATGTGTGTAAAAACATCAAGACATATCACAATAGTTGGGGAACTTGGTTCCAGCAAATGAGTTTCCTCGCGGACCCATTCGATGGGGGGAAATGGAGAATTCTTTAAGTATGAAATGCAATAATTTGTGCATTTTCTTTATTTACTCATGATTGTATAAAACGGTTGTGGCGTTGTAACTTTAAACTATTTTTTGTTACAAGGGGAATACAACAGCAATACGAACTGCGTATCGCCGCGATTCGGGAGCAGCCGCTACTATGGAACGTGGCCCTAAAAGAGTACCGTAATAGTATGACGCGGGACAAGTCTTGGGCGAAAATAGCCAACAAGCTTGGCTACACCGTCAATGACGTTAAGTTTAAGTGGAAGTGCCTTCGTTCGTCCCATCGGCATTATAACAACGCACGGAAAGACAGCATGTCGTCCGGAGCAGATAACAGCAAGATCATAAACTAAACATATTTTTCTTTTAATATTACTCATGATGTTGAATCAATCATTGTATGTGTGTAAAAACATCAAGACATATCACAATAGTTGGGGAGCTTGGTTCCAGCAGATGAGTTTCCTCGCGGACCCATTCGATGGGGGGAAATGGAGAATTCTTTAAGTATGAAATGCAATAATTTGAGCATTTTCTTTATTTACTCATGATTATTTAAAACGGTTGTGGCGTTGTGGCGTTGTAACTTTAAACTATTTGTTGTTACAAGGGGAATACAACAGCAATACGAACTGCGTATCGCCGCGATTCGGGAGCAGCCGCTACTATGGAACGTGGCCCTAAAAGAGTACCGTAATAGTATGACGCGGGACAAGTCTTGGGCGAAAATAGCCAACAAGCTTGGCTACACCGTCAATGACGTTAAGTTTAAGTGGAAGTGCCTTCGTTCGTCCCATCGGCATTATAACAACGCACGGAAAGACAGCATATCGTCCGGTGCAATCATTGTATGTGTGTAAAAACATCAAGACATATCACAATAGTTGGGGAACTTGGTTCCAGCAGATGAGTTTCCTCGCGGACCCATTCGATGGGGGGAAATGGAGAATTCTTTAAGTATGAAATGCAATAATTTGTGCATTTTCTTTATTTACTCATGATTATTTAAAACGGTTGTGGCGTTGTGGCGTTGTAACTTTAAACTATTTTTTGTTACAAGGGGAATACAACAGCAATACGAACTGCGTATCGCCGCGATTCGGGAGCAACCGCTATTTTGGAACGTGGCCCTAAAAGAGTACCGTAATAGTATGACGCGGGACAAGTCTTGGGCGAAAATAGCCAACAAGCTTGGCTACACCGTCAATGACGTTAAGTTTAAGTGGAAGTGCCTTCGTTCGTCCCATCGGCATTATAACAACGCACGGAAATACAGCATGTCGTCCGGAGCAGATAACAGCAAGATCATAAACTAAACATATTTTACTTTTAATATTACTCATGATGTTGAATCAATCATTGTATGTGTGTAAAAACATCAAGACATATCACAATAGTTGGGGAACTTGGTTCCAGCAGATGAGTTTCCTCGCGGACCCATTCGATGGGGGGAAATGGAGAATTCTTTAAGTATGAAATGCAATAATTTGTGCATTTTCTTTATTTACTCAAGATTATTTAAAACGGTTGTGGCGTTGTAACTTTTAAACTATTTTTTGTTACAAGGGGAATACAACAGCAATACGAACTGCGTATCGCCGCGATTCGGGAGCAGCCGCTACTATGGAACGTGGCCCTAAAAGAGTACCGTAATAGTATGACGCGGGACAAGTCTTGGGCGAAAATAGCCAACAAGCTTGGCTACACCGTCAATGACGTTAAGTTTAAGTGGAAGTGCCTTCGTTCGTCCCATCGGCATTATAACAACGCACGGAAAGACAGCATGTCGTCCGGAGCAGATAACAGCAAGATCATAAACTAAACATATTTTTCTTTTAATATTACTCATGATGTTGAATCAATCATTGTATGTGTGTAAAAACATCAAGACATATCACAATAGTTGGGGAGCTTGGTTCCAGCAGATGAGTTTCCTCGCGGACCCAATCGATGGGGGGAAATGGAGAATTCTTTAAGTATGAAATGCAATAATTTGAGCATTTTCTTTATTTACTCATGATTATTTAAAACGGTTGTGGCGTTGTGGCGTTGTAACTTTAAACTATTTGTTGTTACAAGGGGAATACAACAGCAATACGAACTGCGTATCGCCGCGATTCGGGAGCAGCCGCTATTTTGGAACGTGGCCCTAAAACAGTACCGTAATAGTATGACGCGGGACAAGTCTTGGGCGAAAATAGCCAACAAGCTTGGCTACACCGTCAATGACGTTAAGTTTAAGTGGAAGTGCCTTCGTTCGTCCCATCGGCATTATAACAACGCACGGAAAGACAGCATGTCGTCCGGAGCAGATAACAGCAAGATCATAAACTAAACATATTTTACTTTTAATATTACTCATGATGTTCATTCTGTCTCCAACCGTCGTTCGGATCGGATGCATGTTTGCTACGCTCCGCACAAGTTACCGGCAATCCCGTAAGAGTAAAGGTCAGCGACTGTTAAAAATACCCAGGTGTTACCATCGGCAATAGTAGTAGTGTTAGTGAGTAGAAATAATAGTGCGTACGAGGTGCGTACGTGATACGCGCACCTGCTGTGTAGTTCCACCGTTAAGCGTGTGTTATCCTTCTCCTTTGTTGTTCGTACCATTCCGTCTCGCTTACTTGTAGGTAAGTCGAAAAGTCACGTCGTTCGAAGTCGAAAAAACTTCCTCCGACGATGGGTTCACCCCGCTGGCCAATAAAAAAAGAAAATCGGCCATCCAAGAGGATGATATTTTGCCGAAACAATCCGCTGCGTCGGTAGTCTCGACGTCCCCGGATGGTGCACAGAGGCACCGCAGTTACCGGATCTTGCATCGGGGTGAATATCGGGTGTTCATGATGCCCGGTAAAAAAGAGCTGGACATGCTAGCAATAGCATCGTCCTTGCATAAAAAATATTCGGCTGTGACGGACGTACTTCGCGTCCGCACAAATAGAATCCGGGTCGTCGTGAACGACCGAGTGCAGGCGAACTTCATTGCAGCGGACCCAGCTTGTACGGAGAACTACCGGGTGTATATTCCCGGTAGCATTGTTGAAGTAACTGGTGTGGTAGAAGATCTTGACATTCCAGTCGAGGACCTCAGGAAATACAGAATGGGTGGTTTTCGCTCGTGTGCCACCCCAGCTGTGAAAGTGACAGAGGTCAAACCTTTGTACACTTCTTCCATCATAGATGGTAAGAAAGTGTATAGGGAGACCCGCTCAAAACGTTTCACTTTCGAGGGAACCGTATTACCGGGCTATATCGTGTATGAGGGGCTTCGCGTCCCTATTGCAAGACCCTTTGTCTCCAAGGTACCCACCTGCGAGAAATGTAGCCAGATCGGTCACTCAAAAGAGTTTTGCAGCAACAGGATCAAGTGGGTCAAGTGCCAAGGTCAGCACTTGTCCTCGGAATGCACCGCAGCGCCATTCAAATGCGCTCAGTGCAATCAGCACTGGCACGAACTAAAATCGTGCCCGGTGTACAAGAGGACACAAGCTGAGCTTAAAAAAGCTCAATATCAGCTGGCACGTGGCTCCTTCGCTTCAGTTCTGATGGGTGGCCCTTCAAGCGAAAACGCTTTCCGTCTCCTGGAGGAGGAGACAATCCCTTCCAGTACGGAGACACTGCGCCCAACTGTCTCGGTGGTGGTTGTGAGAGTGAAGAGGACAGTGACTCGTCGTCGCAGGAAAGCCCCAAAGAAGGCTACACCTCCCACGGAGAAAAAATCTGCCTTTGCAAAAGGCAAGAAAAAATCTCCCTCCTCGGCAACCCCTCGTCCTGCAAGTGCCCCTCGTCAATCTATCCAGGTGAAACCCCGGCAAGTCGAGACGCTTCCTTCCAGTCCAATCCTGTAACCAGCACCCAACTCCCGACCTAAGCTACAGCAAAAGCTGAGAGCTCGTCGTCAAGCCCTACAAGAATCGGTCCCATTGTCAGGTCTGATCGATTCACTGATTTCAGTACTGGGCATCCCAGAGCCACTGAAAAGCATTATTACCATGGCGCGTCCTTTAATACAAGGCGCCCTAAAGCAGTGGCTTGGGCAATGGCCCGCAATTGGACAACTAAAGTTCCAATGGCTAACATACTCTAATGGAATTAAAGAAGTTTTCTTGAAAAAATAGATCTTTTTAAAACCCTGATCGGCAAGCACAAAACAGATGTGTTTGCCATCGCTGAAAGCTGGCTTACCCCTGATGAAAGTATAACCTTCCACGGATATAACATCATCCGTCAAGATCGAACTACTACAGGTAGGGATAGTCGTAGTGGTGATGTGTTGATTGGTGATCGGAAAAATTTACCCTTTTTTCCGATGCACCTCTCCTCACTACAAATGCACCAAAGACGACTTACGTGCTCCAGTCATCAGGGACTTTTGCGACAAACATAGTTTGACAATATTAAACTCCGGTGAAGCTAGGCCTAGGGGCCTGAAACTAGGATTTCAGGGCCTTTGACGCGTGAAAGTGCAGTAGACCTGTCTCTATGTTCAGTGTCGCTTGCTCTGGATACTTCGTGGAAGGTTATCTAGGACCCCAATGGCAGCGATCACTTACCGATTAAAATGGTCTTCACTGGTAGGAATCGTCAGGTTGAAAATGCTCCTATCAAATGCGACCTGACAAGAAATACCAACTGGACAAGATACAGCGAACTAATGGCAGCTTCTATAAACTCCAGTTTTGAACCACTCGTGGAATATAAAAAAACTCGTAGAATGTATAAACGAGTGTGCCCTTGCAGCCCAAACAAGGGGACCCCACCAAGCAAGGTCCTTTAACAAACCTCCTATTCCTTGGTGGGACAGAGACTGTTAAGCTGCATTTGTAGCGAAGAGGAAGGTATTTGGCCAATAAAGACGCCATGGTTCCAATGTTCTATACGAACAGTATAAAGCATTAGAACGGACATGCAGAAATCTGCTAAAAGTAAAAAAGGGGCTTATGGCGGAAATACGTCGAAAGCCTCCCGCCTTCCACTTCGCTCCGTTCGTTGTGGAACATGGGTAAAAGGATGCGAAATAGCAAATTCTCCAACGAGAGCGAGAAATTTTCGGGAGATTGGACATACTCTATCTGCAAATTGATAGAGCCTGATTTCGTTCCTGCGCAAAAATTTGAACAACATGCGCCTTGCAGTGATCCTATCATGGACTCGCCCTTCAGTATGGTCGAGCTCTCCCTAGCTCTACTTTCTTGCAAAAATTCTTCCCCAGGACTGGACAATGTTACAAGCAAATTGCTTCAAAACATGCCAGACTTGGCGAAGAGACGATTATTGAGCATCTTCAACAAGATGTTGGAACTCAATGTCGTCCCGCAAGAATGGAGAGAAGTGAAAGTAGTCGCAATTTTGAAGCCTAGCAAACCGACATCAGAGCACGGGTCATACAGACCTATATCTTTGCTTTCGTGCTTGCGCAAGCTACTCGAGAGGTTGATTCTTTTTCGTCTGGACAACTGGTTAGAATCCAACGGACTGTTGTCCCGTACCCAGTTTGGCTTTCGCAAAGGTATGGGTACAAACGATTGCTTGGCGCTTCTGATTACAGAAATAGAGTTGGCACATACTCGTGAAGAGATGTTGGCCTCTGTATGTCTAGATATCAAGGGGGCTTTTGACTCAGTATCTATAAATATACTGGGTCAAAAACTTCCAAACGCGGGGTTAAGTCTAAAGTTGAACACTTACCTTTGAAACCTCCTTTCCGAAAATGCAATGAATTTCGATAATGGTCTGATTCAAACAAGACGAATCAGTTTCTTCGGACTCCCACTCCTGTTTGAGCCCCATTTTGTACAATTTATATGTCATTAAGGCAATTGGCAGATGATGGTGTTGTCTCAGTCGCTAGTAACAGCATCGTAGGTCTCCAAAGCCCTTTGCAAACCACGCTTGACAATTTACAGGGGTGGCCAAATAACCTAGGTATCGAGTTTTCTCCAGAAAAGACTGAAATGCTTGTTTTTTCGTTTCATTACGACACAACGAAAAATAGGCTTGCCAACGTGTACAAACCTAATGTTGACATATTTTTATATGGAAAAAAATCACGATTGCCCAAACTTTTAGATACCTAGGTGTTTGGTTTGATAGTAAAAATGTGTGGAGGTCACATATAGATCAACTGGCAATTAAGTGTGCCAAAAGAATCAACATCCTCCGAACAGTCACAGGCTTCTGGTGGGGTGCACACCCATTAGATCTCCTGCGGCTGTACAAGACAACGATCTTATCCGTCTTGGAATACGGATGCATCTGCTTCCATTGGGCAGCCAAGTCGCATGTCATAAAACTAGAACGTATTCAATATCGTTGTCTTAGAATTGCGCTGCGCAGTATGAAGTCCACTCATACAATGTCCTTAGAAGTGATATCCGGAGTGATGCCGCTGAAACTGAGATTTTTGCAGCTGTCGCTTCGCCTTTTACTACGTTCCACAGTATCTAATCCTCTAGTGATTGATAATTTCAAATCGCTACAAGAGGCAGGTTCTAAATGCAAAATCATGGATGTATATCGTGATTTTGTATCTTTACAGGCAAACCCTAGCGCCACAAGAGCAATTAACTGCGCCAGTTTACCGGAGTCCTACAATTCCCTTCTAGTAATCGACACCTCGATGAGGGAGGAAACGAAGAACATTCCAAATGAACTTCGCTGGAGGACAATTCCCAGCATTTTTGTGGATAAGTATGGCCAACCCTATAAGAACCAGAATTTCACTGATGGATCCTCTTCGGAGATGGGCACGGGTTTTGGTGTATTTAACACATGCACCGAAATCTTCCACAAACTTAGACAGCCATGCTCAATCTATGCAGCTGAGCGGGCTGCTATTTTTTACGCCCTGTTACTAATAAGTGCGAGTCCTCCGGATCAGTATTTTATATTCACAGACAGCCTCAGCGCTGTCGAAGCACTGAAATCAGTGGAGGTTATAAAGAGCTCCGATTATTTTATTCGAAAAATCTTGGATATACTAAGCTCTCTGTACAACAAAGCGTTTCGAATATCGCTTATCTGGTTGCCTGCTCATTACGGTATCCCCGGAAATGAAAAGGCAGATGTTTTGGCCAAACGAGGTGCCTCTGAGGGCAACTTTTTTGAGAGGTCGATTCCCCCTCACGAGTTTCTTCGCACCCCACAACAGCTTTGCATGGCTCGCTGGCAGAGCATGTGGGATGACGATGAGCTCGGGAGGTTCTTGTATTCAATCTCACCACAGGTATCTCTGCGTCCTTGGTTTCACAGGCTCCCGGTAGGTCGTGCGTTCATTCGTATGATGTTTACACTCATGTCGAACCATTGTGCAATGAATGCGCACCTTCAACGTATAGGTATGTCCGACTCCAAAGTTTGTAGCTGTCGTGTTGGATACCAAGACATCGACCACATCCTCTGGTCATGTGGGGAATTCGATGCCGCAAGACCCGGACTTCTAACAGCCGTTCGGGCATCAGGAAGATCCCCTGCTGTACCAATTCGCGACGTTCTGGGTCAGAAGGACTACGTGTACGCACGGATTCTGTTCGACTTCGCCAAAGAGATCGGAATCACCCTATGAATTCCTCCCCTTCCCCATCCTGTAGGTAGTACGCACTATCGTTTGTTCTTGTTTGTTCTTCATTTTGTTTAGTCCTTGTTACAGATGTTTGTCCCTCGTTTCTGTTGTCAATACTGTTATATGTTCTATTGCTGTTGTCGAGGACTCATTGGGGAGGCTTGGACAGTCGCACCTATATAGGTTGGGACAGACGCTACCATGACGGAGTCTGGTATGCCTAGTTGCATTTGCAATAGTATTTGTCCGAGACATCAGCCCACACGGACGTCAACGAATTAAAGGTCCCCGAGCCAAAGGATTGGCAAGCTGGTCACGACGCCGTTCATAAGACCACTAAAATCTCACCTCCGACCAAAGGACGCCGCAGACGGCCTGTCTGAATGTCGGAATGGTCTGAATGTAAAACCCGCCAAAAAAGGAGGACAAGAGGGACCCCAAAATAATGCAGCTATTCCTTCCGAGTTCACCCGGGATAAGGTGCATCCTAATGGTGGGAGAAGGAAATGTCTCCCTACCACATAGCATACAAAATTGTTGAACTATTAGCGTCTAAGTATAGTCTATAAGATATACGGCCTGGCCGTTCTTCCGTTAAATAAAAAAAAAAATTACTCATGATGTTGAATCAATCATTGTATGTGTGTAAAAACATCAAGACATATCACAATAGTTGGGGAACTTGGTTCCAGCAGATGAGTTTCCTCGCGGACCCATTCGATGCGGGAAAAACGGAGAATTCTGTAACTATGAAATGCAATAATTTGAGCATTTTCTTTATTTACTCATGATTATTTAAAACGGTTGTGGCGTTGTAACTTTAAACTATTTTTTGTTACAAGGGAAATACAACAGCAAAAAGAACTGCCATCAATCAGAAATGGCCAGGATACGGAAAAAAATTCTGTGAGTGTGCGTGTTCTCATCGTCACACCAACGCGTACTCTCCCCAGAATGGAGCAAAAACTTGTTTTGCCATAAGAAAGGCCATTTAGCAAAAGTGTGCCTGAAAAAGCAAAAACAGAATGAAGTGTGCTCGGTAATGACAGTGAACAACATCGTTCCGAAATGGAGGATCGACCATATCGTAGACAACATAAATTTGTAACATAACATAAGGTAGATACAGGATCACCGTTTACCATCATGGGTAAAACGTACTAAGAAAAATATTTCAATCATAAGCCTCTTCAAAAATGTAACGTGCAGCTAGTAAGTTACACGAATAACACCATCGAAGTGATAGGCATACTAAAAGTGGATGTGAAAAATACGGCACTTTAACTGTACGTAGTAAATATTATTAAACGACCCTTACTGGGTAGGGAATGGTTGAATGTCATACCGAACTGGAAGCATCTCTTACAAACGGGTGAGGTGAATGAAATGGACCTAAAAGCAAACAGTATTGATTCTATTTTACAGAAGTATGCCGAAGTTTTCAACCAAACGATGGGAAAAATATCTGGCGTACAAGCGCATCTGACATTGAAGGAAAACGCTCAACCAATGTACATGAAGGCACGACGGGTTCCATTTAACTTAATCGATGCAGTAGATCGAGAGCTTGAAAAGCTTATCGCTAAGGATGTGTTAGAAGAAGTACCGAATAGCAAATGGGCAACACCTATTGTTCCAGTAGGAAAATCCGAAGGTAAAGTACGAATCCGTGGTCCATCCATTACCATCTATTGAAACATCCATTACTATCTATTGAAGAATTGTTTGCGTCTCTAGCTGGTGGTAAAAGATTCACGAAGATTGACTTTGTCCAAGCTTACCTGCAAATGGAAGTAACTCCAGAAGATCGTGAGATGTTAACGCTCAACACTCACAGAGGACTCTTGCGTCCTAAACGATTGAAGTACGGAGTTGCATCAGCCCCGGCGATTTGGCAACGCCAGATGGAATTGATACTACAAGGAATTCCAGGGGTAAGTGTTTTTCTGGATGATATTAAAATCACTGGTCCCAACGAACAGATTCATTTACAAAGACTAGAAGAAGTCTTGAAAATGTTGCATGACAAGAACATACGCTTGAACAAAGAAAAGTGCCAATTTTTTGCGAAGCAAATTGATTACTGCGGTTATACCATAGACGAAAATGGCATTCACAAGATAAAATGGAAGCGATCGTCAATATGCGGCGACCTAAAAATAAAGAAGTGCGTTCCTTCGTTGGCCTAGTGAATTATTACGGGAGGTTTATGCGTGAGTTAAGTACTATCCTATACCCTTTGAATAATTTACTAAAGAACGATGTCCCATTCAAATGGAATAAAGATCAAGAGGAAGCATTTAAGAAAGTAAAAAAGAATATCCAGTCTAAAGAATGCTTAGTGCACTATTCACAAGAACTTTCGCTCTTGTTAGCTACTGATGCTTCTCCATATGGAGTTGGTGCCGTTTTAAGTCATGTATACCCAGACGGTACAGAAAGGCCTATTCAGTTTGCACCACAAACACTGAACAAGGTACAACAAAAATACATGCAAGTTGACAAGGAAGCTTATGCTATAATGTTCGGAGTGAAGAAATTTTTCCAATACTTATACAGACGGCAATTTACTTTGGTTACAGATAACCAAGCAATTACTAAAATTCTGGGAGAGCATAAAGGTATCCCAGTAATGTCAGCTCTACGAATGCAACAATACGCAACTTACTTACAAGCGTTCGATTACAAAATACGATTCAGAAAAGCTTCCGGTAATGCCAATGTCGATACACTTTCACGCCTGCCCTTAGATTCGACAAAGACTACCGAATCGTTCGATGAGCCTGATGTCATAGAAATGAATCAGATTGAAACCCTTCCACTAACAGTGAAGGAGTTGAGCCAAGCTACAGCAGACGACCATATAGTGAACACTCTTATACAAGGTATCAGATATGGGAACCAAGTACCAAGCGAAAACCGATTTGGGATCGATCAACAAGATTTCACTTTACAACAAGGTTGCTTAATACGCGGTGTAAGAGTTTACGTTCCTGCCAAATTGAGAAAACAAGTGCTTGAAGAGCTGCACTCTACTCATTTTGGTGTAACAAAAACAAAATCTCTAGCGAGAGGTTATTGCTGGTGGCCAGGTATCGATAACACGATCGATACAATGATTAAAAATTGTGCAGAATGCCAATCTACAAGACCTGAACCATCGAAACTCCCTTACACTGTTGGGAGACACCCACCGCACCATTCCAAAGAGTGCACGCAGATTTCGCTGGCCCCTTCATGGATACGTATTTCTTTATACTGGTAGATGTCTACAGTAAATGGCCAGAAATACAAATGTGCAAATCGATTACTGTAGAACAAACGGTGCACATGTGTCGCGATATATTCAGTAGCCACGGGATACCTGCAGACTTAGTGAGCGATCATGGGAGACAATTTACATCCGACTTGTTTGAGCGATTCCTGAAGAAGAATGGAATTGTCCATAAGATGGGAGCACCATACCACCCAGCAACAAATGGGCAAGCAGAACGTTATGTACAGACGTTTAAACAGAAGTTGAAAGCATTGAATTGTTCTAAGTCGGAATTGCATTTAAGCCTTTGCAACATTTTGATTACTTATCGCAAGATGATCCATCCTTCTACGGGAAAAACACCATCACAGCTAATTTACGGTCGTCAGATAAGGTCACGAATTGACCTAATGTTACCATCGAGTGAGATACACGGTGAAACCAACCCAGATACACGACAGTTTACGAATGGAGATCGTGTACGACTTCGAGATTACCTATCAACCGACAAATAGAAATTTGGACGAGTGGTGGTAAAGATAGAAAAATTTGTTTTATTTGGTGCGTCTCGATGAGGGAAGAGTGTGGGAACGTCACACTAATCAAATGATGAGAGTGGGAGATGATCTACCATGTTCGAATAACGTCAACACCGAAATGAACCCCACAGCAGATCAGGGTGTAGTTGTCCTCAGACGTTCAAGTCGATTGCAGCAAAGATAATTTTCATATCGGAATGAACGGAATGTATTTTCAATATGCAAGGGGAGAGTTGTTATATATATACACCTTGTGTAGAACTAAGCGACGGGGTATAAACACACGTACTGATATTGACAGCCGGGAAAGGAGAAAAGAGAATAAAGGCGGACTGTTGCAACGCAACGTTCTTTCCAATTTCCGTTTCGTCGTGGACGCGTTTCCTAACACCAATTTTTACAGGTTTCTACCAATTTTATTTTCTACTTCAAACTTCTTTCGCGGAGCACTGGTTTTGGGCAGGTGGTTCGGCTTCGCTGGTATAATTCGGGTGCGTGGTACGAGTGTTACGAGTGGTGCGAGTGGTGGCGTTAAAAAATTACACGTCTTTTCACTTGCGCGTTTCGGTTCTGAATTCTAAATCGATGGCGCACACGCGATGGCCGTTATCGTCCCTTTTCGCGCCTCGATCTCGATCCCTTTATGGCATCGTCCCTTCGGTAACGGCTTCTGTCACCCGTCACCGAGCTGTCACCGTCATTGCGTCAGGTGACGAAAACAAAAAACAAATCATGCGTTAAAACTACATGTGCCGACTTCACCGTTGTCTACAACACGGACACTCGCGTACATACCGTGCAACGGACTGGTCGGCTTTTACTTAGCATCCGAAAGATACAACAACGACCAATGACGATGGTGAGTGTGAAACTGGGAGAGAAGTTAATAACGGCGAACGCTTTGGTCGACTCGGGAAACGCAGGGACCTTAATAACAGCGACCATCTTGCCTAAAGGTGTGGAATGGCAACCAGTACATGTAACAACCGAGGTGGTAGGCGTTAACCAATCCGTCATCGAAAAGCTGGGAACATTGGTAAGAACACATTCCACTCAAGGGCGAGAATATTCGGCGTGTTTCATCATAGTTCCAGAAAAAACGATATGGTAGGATGTCATCCTTGGTCGTCATTTTTTGAGAATGACTAATATTGTAAACATTCGTATTGTTTGGTTTTGTATTGCATGCAAGAAGCGAGAATTTGTTGTTTGGGACAATGTCTTTTTGACACTTTTGACCGATGTGTCAGTCAGTCGTTCTGTAATCGTCGTAATAAACGGACATAGTCACACGCCGCACAAACCATAAAGCAAATTTACATAATTGAGAAAAAAAGATATCACAACGTAGGATCCACCTAGATAATCGCGGTACAAAACACGTATGATAGGAGAAAATCCGAAACACCTAGAGCAAAAATATACGGATTTATTAAGACAGGAGTTCAGTGAACTAGTTGACAATGTTGAAGAAGTATTAGTAACTAATGAGGAAATTGATTTAGATGAAAAGAAATGAAATTAAAAGAATACTGTGAAAACGATGTACAAAAATGAGTATCAGGATCGAGTTATCTCGAGCTGTGAGATAAAACTTAAAGAGGATAAATATTTTACAACAAACCCAGCACGATTAAGTTACACTGAGAGGGATGAATTAAACAAACTGATAAGCGTTCTTAAAAAGGATGGTATAATTCATGAAAGTGATTCTCCCTATACAAGTAGAGTGTTTCTGACTCGAAAGAAGAACGGTAGTTACCGCATGTGTGTAAACTATAAACCTTTAAACAAGCTGGTTGATTTCCCTATGCCTGTAATAGAAGATCAGATTATGAAACTGCAGGGCAAGAATTACTTTTCATCATTGGATCTGAAGAATGGATTTTGCTCGTAGAGCTGACGGAAAGTTCAAAAAGATACACATCATTTGTAACTGCAGATGGTCATAACGAATTTATTAGGCTGCCATTTGGATATGCAAATTCTTCTTCTATTGTTGTATAGTTTATCAGCAAGGTACTTGAACCAATGATTAAGAACGGAAAAATAATTGTATTTGAAGATGATATTTTGTTGGTAACAATAACGATCAATAAACATTCCGTCTCTAACCACGAAGCGTGAAGGACGTATCGTTAACCGCTCCGTCTGACGAAATCCACGAGAATTGATAATCCCAAAAGGCATCGACCCCAGCTACACGCAGCGCGTATTGTGAAAGTGTTTAGAACGATAGCGAAGCGATCTGTGCGTAACTGTAGTAGCTTAGTTGTATCGTCTAGTGTTGTAAGTGTAGGTAAGCTGAGCGCCCGCTCAGTAAAGTGCGTACGCTCTGTGCTCTGAGCGCTTTCTCACTTCCCTACACCTGTCCTGACCCGGTAAGTTGTTTCTTTTTACCGTGCTCTTCCTTTCTGTCTGATTGGACAAACCACGCGGTCAAGCTCCGCCATGGAGGTGGAGCCGATGGACGGATCTGATGAGTGCTTCTTCATTACAGTGCAGCGCAAAAGTTCTGATCCAGGGATTCTTGCGAAGAAGAAATCCCTATTGGCGGAACAGGCTTCCTCTTCGCGCAAGCCGATAAGCCCAGTAGATGCGAAGCCAAGAAGCAGGGCGTATCCTGCTTCTTTCAAAGGGGTGCATGATGTTTTCTTCATTCCCAGAAATAAACCCCTGGATGCAAGATCGATCACGGCAACGATTTTTAAGAAATATTCAGGAGTTCTGGACGTACTTCGGCTACGTCCTAATAAGATTAGGGTTTCCGCGAAGGACCGGATGCAAACTAATGCCATTGCGGCTGATCCGGCCTATACGGAGGATTATCGGGTTTATATACTCGGTGGATTGGTAGAAGTCATCGGTGTTGTAGATGACTTCGAATGCCCTCTAGAGAACATCCTAAAATACGGAGAGGGGGCATTTTTGCACCAATCAATTCCTCGAGTCAAGTTCCTCCAGGTGAAAAAACTCTACACTTCAAGCTTGGTCGACGTAAAGAAAGTGTATCGTGAGACTATGTCGCTCCGTATCACCTTCGAAGGTACGGCTCTACCGAATTCCCACTATTTTGAGGGACTTCACATGCCAATTCGTCGACCTTTTGTAACAAAGGTAGCAAACTACACTTTGCACAGTCTGTTCAGGATTCAAAAATTGTAATAGTATAATCGCCATCTAGGTGTCAGCGTCGGCACCTCGACAAAACATTGTCAGTTCTAAAACAGGGAATTGCTAGTGAGTTAAGAGAACTAAATCCTATGTATCGCTATCGAAGTACCGCCATGATCAGTGGGAAGACCATGGCGTGGAATAAACAGTAAGATAATAGCAAGAGATTCGGAGCTTGAGTTTTTTTACGATAATCTACATCCTTCAAAACAATCAGTGTGTAAATCTGTAAGGAGTCCGTAGCGGGTAGCGACTTGCAGACACTCACACACGTTCCCCGGCGTATTTGAAATCTCTTCTAGTTTTTGGTTCCTCCTTCCTTCCTCCTGCGGCTTGATCAGATTGGTTTGTCCAACGACCAATCCATTTTCCCTTCCCCTCCCCACGGTTTGGTTAGTTCGGCGCGTCCAACAACCACTCTCGTATCCCTTCTTCTGCTTCCCTCTTCCTGTGGTTCGGTCAGTTCGGCGTGTCCAACGACCGTTCTTCTTACTTGTCCTATCCTCTCCCATAACCAAAGGAATCTCCGGAGTAGGCCGTGGTGCAAAAGGGCACCGAGTAGTCACGGTGAAGCATCGCCCATTCGAGAGCGAACGAGTGTCCGGAGAATGGCTTGAACCCTTTGCACAAAAAGTCTGTCCAGACTTCGCTCAAGCACTTCCTTTCATCCAAAGTGCATCTGGTAGTGAATCCTTCATGGATTCACCTTTCACTATGGTCGAGCTTTCTCTTGCTCTCTACTCCAGCAACAATTCATCTCCAGGTTTGGATCAGATAAGGAACAAATTGCTCCATAACCTACCAGACCTGGCGAAGAAAAGCCTGTTGAGGTTATTCAACATTATGTTGGATCTCAACACCGTCCCGTCGGAGTGGAGAGAGGTGAAGGTTATTGCCCTCTTGAAACCTGGCAAACCAGCATCAAAGCAAGACTCGTATCGACCGATTTCGTAGTATCGTATCATTGTATGGTTGTCGAGTATCCTTGCTTGAGAATCGCATTGTGTTGTATGTAATCGACCCATACAATATCTGACTACAATATCGTCTTTATACTAACGGATCCTCATCAGAGCACGGCATTGGTTTTGGCGTGTACAACATACTATCCGAAGCATACTTCAAATTACGCCAACTATGCTCGGTGTACGTAGCGGAGCTCGCCGCAATCTTTTACGCCTTACTAATAATAAGTGCTAGCCCTCCGGACGAATATTTTATTTTTTCTGATAGCTTAAGTGCTATCGAAGCACTGAAATCCGTGAAGGCTATTACGAGCCCAGACTACTTTGTGAAAGAAATACTGAAAGTCTTAGGCTCCTTGTTTGAAAAATCATTTCGTATTTCACTCGTTTGGCTGCCTTCTCATTGCGGCATACTAGGGAATGAAAAAGCAGACCAATTGGCCAAAAGGGGCGCTTCGGAAGGTGCTCTTTTTGATAGGCTCATCCTACCTCACGAACACCTTTGTGCCCCACAGTCGCTCTGCAAGGCACGTTGGCAGAGTATGTGGGACATGGATGAGCTCGGGAGGTTTTTGTATTCCATCACTCCTTGTGTTTCCTTGAAGCCTTGGTTCTCTGGCATCTCTGGAGATCGAGCGTTCATTCGAATGATGTCTAGACTTAGGTCTAACCATTTCGCATTGGGCGCACATCTCCAGAGTATAGGACAGGTCGACTCCAAAGTATGTGGCTGCGGAGTCGGATTCCATGATGTGGATCATCTTTTATGGTCCTGCGTGGAATACGAGGCTGCAACACCCTCCTTGTTGGACGCAGTCCGAAGTATAGGAAGAGTCCCTGATACCCCAATTCGAGATCTGCTGGGGGGCTCTGATGTAGCTTACCTCAAGGTTATTTTTTATTTATGCCGAGCTAATGGTTTGTCTGTGTGACCCTGTCTTCCTTATGTTTGTGTTTAGTTGCGTGTAAGTTGCGGGTACGATAAAGCAAGTCGACCGCTGCCGAACCACCAGAACGACTTGCCAATGCCGACGAAAACATTGAAGAAGAAAAATCACACAACCCAAATCACAATACAGACCCTCGCAAGAAAAAGGACCACTCTTTAGAATGACGGAATATACGCAGCAAAACGACCGAGTACACCCGGATAAGTAGACCTTTCACTGTTTGGAGAAGGAAATTTCTTCAAACGAATGTTAATTGAACAATAGATTAAGTAACCCTTAGTTGTGAGCAATACGGCCTGGCCGTTCTTGAAGAAATAAAAAAACGATCAATGAACTTTATCAATCTTAATATAAATAAGTGCCAATATCTAAAAACCAACATAAAATATTTGGGATATGATATAAGTCATAATCAAATTCAACTATCAGACAGTCATGTAGAGGCAATAAAAAAAATCCCAGTAACAATTTTGCGACATAGTTTACAACGATTGGTAGGGCTTGTTATCTATTTTCGCAAATTTATATATCAGTTTAACAAAATAGCAGCGCCTTTGTACGACGCATTACAAGGATCATCTGAATTCACTTTGGAAAGCGAACACGTAGAAGCCATAGAATCAAATCTTAATACAAAAACCAATGTTGTCTATATATTCTCATACAGCTGAAACCCAATTACACACAGATGCGTCAAGTAGTGGGTATGGAGGTAATTTGATGCAAAAACAATCAATAGACAATCAATTCCACCCAGTAATGTTCTTCAGTAGAAAAACAACAGCAGTTGAAGCTAAGTTGCACAGTTTTGAACTCGAAACGTTGGCAGTTGTGTACAGCATCCAATGGTTTAGAATGTATTTATTTGGTATAAAGTTTACCATAGTAACAGATTGTAATTCGTTGAAGATTACGCTAGATGTGAGAGCCCCAAGATAGCCAGATGGTCTATGTTGTGGGAACAGTACGATTATGACATTATACATCGCAGTGGAGATAGAAGGAGCCATGCCAATGCTTTGTCTAGAATAGCAGTTCTAATGTGGGAAGAAGAAGACAGATCAGAAGATAATCTGTTCAACAAAGCCATGTATGTCAATCAATTACGAGATGGGAATGTGCAGTAAATAATTGGACACGTGATCATGAGAATCTAACTGGATATGAAATTAGAGATCGCTATCCGTTAACGCTATCCGTTCGGTGAATCGTCCAGCCCGCCATTTTAAAACGTTCGGAGAAAAATGGAGTAGTGGTCGAGAGGACGGAATGCAATCACGTGGGAACGAATACAGGAAAGAAGCATCGCGAAACTGCCCGAAGTGTGGACGGTCACACGCGTGGGGGCAGTGCAAGGCTTTTCTTGTGAAATGTTTTTCATGCGGTCATTTTGCTGAATTCTGTTATTCCAAATCAGCAAAGACGGAGTTGAAACGAGAAGCCGGGAGAGTACATCAGGTAGAGGTGGAGGTTTGTAAGTGAAGAAGAAGTCGCTATTATTATTTTTTTTGTGTGTGTGCGTTACTTTTGAATTTGAATAAAGAGGAAGAAGCGTTAACGCTATTGGTTGTTGGCAAATAAATTACTTTGAACTAATTTTTGTTTCCTTTTCTTTTTTTTCCAAATTTTATTTATAGCTGATCACCGATAGTTCAACGCCACAAGGCGTTGTTAGTGATCCGATATTTGTGAACTGTGAGATAGGTTCCATAGAATTCAAATGTTTAGTAGATTCGGGAGCTTCAGTGAAAACGATTACCAGCGAAGGATGGAAAAGGATTAAAGAAGAATGTAGTTCTGTTATTCAGGAGGTGGTACTCCACCACGAGGAAATTTTAAAGGGATATGCAGCTCAACAGCCGTTAGACGTAATACGTCATTTAAGGTATATGTGGTATTGAGAAATGAATTTCAACGTTCATTTGTAATGAATTGTTCATCTATATATAAGAAGCGGTGTTGGTAATAAAGGATCAGTTGCAGTAAAACCACCGAGCGCCAAAGTCGCTTTCCTTCTTACACACACACACACAATCTTAACATGTGGGAGTGAGAGACAGCAAGCAAGTCAGGGAATTGGTAAAGTTTTTTGTAGTGGACGGTACAGAACTATCACTACTAGGTTTCCAGATGATAGAAAAAATGCATTACATTCGGGTAGGACATGAACCACGACAAGAAATAAATTGTGCTGATGTAATCGAGGTACTGAATTCCCAAAGATCCGGGGAGAGCCGGTAAAATTCAGGGTATATAACTCAATAATGCCGAAGCGAATAATCAGATACAATGTTCCGATAGCATTCGAAAGGGCGGTAAATCAAAGACTCGCGGAAATGGAGAGAAAGAATATTATTGAAAAGGCCGACAACATAAATGACAGAATAACGTTTGTATCGCCCATAGTATTGGTTCCAAAAGGTCCAAAAGATTTTCGGATGGTCATCGATTACCGTGAGATCAATAAGGCAATTATTCGTGAGCCTTATCCAATGCCATCCCTTGAGAGGATATGGGTGGACATACCAAGTAATGGTGGCAAGTTATTTTTCACTAAGTTGGACAAAAGGATGCGTATTTTCATGTAGAACTTCATGAAGAAATGCGGCATCTAACAACGTTCATGACTGCCAACGGGTTGATGCGGTTTAGGAGATTGCCTTTTGGACTATCCTGTGCGCCGGAACTGTTTCAGAGCGTCATGGAAAATTTGTTTGCAAGATGTAGAAATTTGGTGGTATACATAGATGATGTTCTCGTTTATGCGCGATCGCTAGAGGAGTTAAGAGAACTAGTAAAGGAGGGGAAAACGGTGATTAGGCAGAATGACTTAACGATCAATGAAGGAAAATCACTATACGACCAAGAAAAGATAGGGTTTTTGGGATTTGTAATTGAGGAATACTACCCACAAAAGACAAGATATCGGATAATTAAATGTTCGGAAGGCCAAAGGATGTATCGGAACTACGAAGTTTTTTAGGCATGATTACTTTCATCAGCGCTGAAGATGGCAGCGGAAAACGATGTTATAAAAAGAGGGTATTTTGATGTAAACGATAAAACTATTCTGTATACGGATGCGTCACCATGGGGGTTAGGAGCAGTGTTGACACAAGAAAAGTATCAGGGGGAAAGGAGACTTATAGCATTTGCTTCGAATAGTCTGACTGACGTGGAGTGCAGATATCCGCAATTGCATCGAGAGGCGTTGGCAATAGTATGGGCCATGGAGAGGTTTGCATATTACCTGTTGGGCAGGAAATTTATTTTGCGATCGGACAGCGAGGCTTTAATGTTTATGATCAAAGGGAAACATCGGAAGGACATGGGTAAAAGGATTATGTCGAGAGTTGAAGGATGGTTCTTAAGGATGAATCATTTTGATTATACGTTTTAACACGTAGCAGGGAAGGAAAATATTGCGGACGAGGCGTCCCGGATAGGCGGAAAGCGAGATGATTCGCAGTTTGGGAGTGTAAGGGAGTCACATGAGTTGTGTATGGTGGAAACCGAGATTAATAGTATTAGTGAGGATTTATTAGCGGAAACCGCGAAACAGGTGCAGGAGGAGCAGTTAAAGGACAAGGAACTGCAGGCTGTGATACAGTGGCTAGCTAAGGAACAGAGATGGCCAGACGAAATTGTTAAGTTTCAACTTTTCCAACGCGACATGTACGTCCAGGATGGAGCATTAATGAAGCAGGAAAAGTTGGTATTGCCTTCAGCTCTACGTAAGAGGACGTTAAGTGTGGCGCATCGAAGTCACCCAGGAATGTCAACAATGAAGAACTTTCTGAGGCAAGGACTATGGTGGCCCAATATGGATCGTGAGGTTGACATTTTCGTTAGAAGCTGGCCGGAATGGCAACTCATCAAAGGAAATAGCCACCCGCCCGGGAAAATTCGACTCTCGCTTCCTCGGGTGTTTCCGGGTGGAATGTAGCTGGTCCGTCGCCAGTTGCATACCAAGTAGAGCGGTGGAACAGGGAATCTTGAATGCTTAAGTTCAACGAACTGCCTGGGTCCTGGCGATCTGACTTTTCGGCGAACCATCCTTATTCCTGACGAAAACACAGTAAACATAACGAGTACATAGGATGCATAACTAAAACATAGGATGCAAAACATGTTGGCATGTCCAATTCCGGTGCTGGTGGATGACCCATCGCTACCTTAGTAACTTGGGGTGAAACCCATCGAAATGGCTGGCGGGCTAATTGGAAACTCTACCTTCGTCCTGCTAAAACTTGGCAAGTCTCCAGTAGCGCTCCGGGCCTGCTGCCGGGTTAACCCCCGGTAGTTGTAGGTGCAGGTGAGCTCCGGCCCTGCTTTATCCTGACCTGGCTCTGAACGGGTGTCACATGAGGACAGTCGTCAACCCTTGCGTGGCCTCCCTGCTTGCAAAGATAACCACGGGGTCGTATAAGGGACTACAGCCGCAGGTTCGGATAGCGGACTGGAGTTTGGACCCAATTGGAATGAGTAGTATCCATAACGATGACTTGAACGCATATGAAAAACCCTGCACCCGGTCTGCCTCTAAGGTGACGCAGAGTGCAGCGGTTTCCCCCTCCACTCCGGTGGAGGGTGCATCGGATAAAACGAAAACACAGGAAATGGAGCGATTGGCACGCGAGGTAAAACTCGAAGTTGGGGCAGAGGATCGGACGCCGTCCTACCTCGACCTGTTTCGGGTTTACGTGGAGTCCCTCGTGGACGACACCCTCGCGGTGGCGAACGCCGAGTTTTTGAAAGAGACTCTCGGCGTAATGGAGGCGCTGTTCGAGGAGATCAAACTCCTCAAGCGGCAATCGGCTAGACCTACTGCGCTGGTCTCAGAGGAGACCCAGACAGAAGCGGGAAGCTGGCCTTCGAAGGATTATGTTGAGGCGGTCGATAAACGGACCGGAGCCGTGTGCGTCAGCACACAAACGACCCCGATCCCGGAGACCGCGTCTCTGAAGACGAAACTTGGAGCGTCCGCCACGGTATCCCGGAAAGCCCGAAAGCCACCTGTTGGGGCAAAAGCTGTTGCCCAACCAACAACAGGCGTGGTGACTAAGGCTAGCGCTCGATCGAGCAAGCGTGCTACGCCGTCTGCTGGGGTGACAGCTTTCACCCAGAAAACAGCAGGCCCAGCCAGCACGGTGCATTCCGCGGAACAGGGGTTCGTGTGCCAAACTCGAAAGGGCCGGAAGCCGAAGACCAAGCCGAAAACTACCGCTAAGGTGGCGAAAAAGGACGGTTCTTCGGTTAAGGCGCCGCCGAGGCAACCTCGTGTTGCTGGGCCAACGAGTCGGAAGGGCATTTAAGTGGCTCCGAAGACTCAGCAGCCTAAGCGCACCACGAAGGCCCGATCAGAAGCGAGTCTGATCAATGCGGGCTCGGAGGGGCAGACGTACGCCGATATTCTAAAGGGTTTCCGTAGTGCGGAGTCTCTGAAAGATTTCGGAAAGAACGTCAAGCGCATCCGGCGGACGCCCAAGGGTGCGCTGATAATCGAGTTGGCTCCTGGCCGCAAGGCTAGCGAGCATATCGGCTTGATGGGCGAGTCCCTTGGCACCAAAGGTACGGCGAAGGCGTTGGCACCGACAGTAATATTTGAGTGCCAATACCTCGATGAGGTATCAACGCCCGAAGAGGTTAGTGAGTCCCTTAAGGAGCGGTTTGCGCTCGCAATCTGCCCTTCCACCATTAAGGTGAGAAAGGGATTCTCTCCGGGTACACAAAACGCTCGTTTTCGTGTCCCGCTTTCCTCGGCCGCACCTTTGGTGAATTCCGACAAGATCCGCGTTGGTTGGACTGTCAAATGGTGGAGGCTACTTCGTCGTGTTTCCGCTGCTTACGCGTCGGTCTCGTGGCGAAGTACTGCACAGGCCCCGATCGGAGCAAACTGTGCAGCAACTGCGGGCAGCGAAGGGCACAAACGCAGTGCGTGCCCTAATCCGGCAAAGTGTTTGGACTGTAAAGGTCCAAATGTGTCACGACATGCGACCGGGTCACATCTGTGTCCCAACAGGCGTGTGAAGACCGCTCGTGGGATTTCGAATGCTTAAGGTTCTGCAGTTAAATCAGAACCATTGTGCCATGGCAAGGCAATTGCTATGGCAGCTGTCTGCAGAGCAACAGTCCGATGTTGTACTTGTTTCTGATCCATACCACGGAACTTCCGGGAATGGTAATTACCTGTACAACGATGACAAGACCGTAACCATAGTGCCGACGGCTCGGTTTCCAATCTAGAAGGTACTTTCCACGAACATTCGTGGATTCGTGGCTGTGGTCATCAACGACATCGTATTCGGCTGTTGCTATCCTTCGGGATTCGAAAGTTGTCTCTACCTTTTGGTCGTCACTATCTCAAACAGAAGAAAAGTCGTCATAAGAGGCGACTTCAATGCATGGTCTTTTAGCTGGGACAGTGACATGAGCAAACGGGGTGAGCCTCAGAAGCGCAGAGCGGATCAACTCCTCACAGCGTTCGCTGGGCTCAATTTAACACCTAAAAACGTCGGTAATTCGGTTACCTTCGTTCGTCCAGGAAAGGGTTTCATAGTTGACGTTACGTTGGGAGGTCAGAATCCAGGGTTTGACGATCTCAATGATCATATTGAACGTACTAGAGCACTATCAGATCGACAATACGGTTTCCGAACCGGTAGATCCACGGTAGATGCTTTGCATGATGTGGTGGAGAATGCATTTCTTGCTCAACGAAGGTTCCGCGGTAATGGCCCAAAAAGCAGCAGAAGGAGACCCCTGGTGAACGTCGGGAATAGCATTGTCCGCTACGCTGCGCCAGCGTGGGGACGGAAGCTTCTACAGAGGAACACTCACCGCACCACAGTCCAGAGGTCGCATCGCACCGGAGTGCTTCGAGTGGCCAGCGCATTCCAAACGGTTTCATACGACGCCGCCTGCGTGGTTGCAAGCACCATCCCGTTAGTTCTCCTCCTAGAGGAGGACATCCGCTGCCACGACGAAAAGGCAGCGAGGGGAGGTCCAGCACCAGGCATACGGAAGCGGCAGCGAGAAGAGACCATGGAGCGCTGGCAACGCCAGTGGACAGCCGGCGCAGAGCAGCAGAGTTTGCCAGGTTTGAAGACAAGGAGGCTGATCCCGAACATCAGTTCATGGGTTGGCCGCAAGCACGGGGAAATAGATTTCTATCTTACCCAAGTCCTAACGGGACACGGGTTCCTGCGGAGCTACTTCGTCAACAAAGGTATCCTGGAGGGCTCGCCTAACTGCCCGGTGTGTGAGAATGACGTGGAAGATGTCGACCACGTGATGTTCCATTGTCCACGGTTCGCCCGAGCACAACACGAGATGCAGCAACAGAGCCACACCCGCTTGACGATGGACAACCTTGCCACGGAAATGTGTGCCAGCCGCAGTACATGGGAAGCAGTCCGGACGGCCGCACGGACAATCTTCAAAAGCCTCCAAGTGAGGTGGAATGAGGAGAGTCCGCCGACGGCCAGAAGACGACGGCAGCAGCGACGGAGGAACGCGGATCAACGGGGGCAGCAATAGCGGCCCCCCGCCACCAACAACACCAGGACAACGGAAAACAGAAGCAGCAGCGGTAGCGACGAGTAACCAGAGCAGCAGCAGGAGCTAGGACCCACCCGAGAGTGGCGGCCACGGACGGGTGGATTCTGAACAACAGCAGCAGCAGCAGACGGAAGACACGAAGCGGCAGCAGCAGCGAGGACAACCAGGAAGGACGACGCAGCAGTGCGCAACAGTAAGGGTGCTACGCACACACGACCCCGCATGGAGTACTACGCACATCAGCGCATCGGCAGGGTTCGGATCAGGTCGAGGAGTGGTTTAGTGCGGTCGCATCGGTTGCTTGACTCGCTTCACGGGTCAAGCTTCATGATGAATCCCACATAACCCATCTCGAGGGGCGGTGTCTAGCCGCGATATGCCCCTCTAGGTGGGTACCTTTTGAAGGTTCCCTCCCCGTCAACAAAAAAAAAAAAAAAAAAAAAAAAAAAAAAAAAAAAAAAAAAAAAAAAAAAAAAAAAAAAAGGTTCCGCGGTAATCGTCGGTTTTGTGCAATGGTCTCGCTTGATGTCAGAAATGCCTTCAACAACGCAATCTGGGTGGCCATCGCCGAATCGCTACAGAGAGCCAAGGTTCCCGAGTACCTGTATAACATTATTGGCGACTACTTCCGTAACCGTGTGTTATTGTACAACACTGCAGACGGTCCAGTTGAATGGAAGGTGACCGCAGGCGTTCCACAAGGCTCCGTTCTCGGGCCAACATTGTGGAACCTTATGTACGACAGCGTGCTGTCGTTACGACTGCCCACTGGATGTTCACTGGTAGGTTTTGCAGACGATATCGTACTGATGGCCGAGGGGAATACCATCACGGAAGTTGAGGAGTCAGTAATGGAGTCGATTTCGACTATCGAACTCTGGATGCGGAGCGTCAAGTTGGAGTTAGCCATGCACAAGACCGAATACATAGTGGTCAGTTCCCATCAAAAGGAACAGCGATCCAGTATCACTGTCGGTAATCAGGTCATACACTCCCGGCGGACTTTAAAGTACTTGGGCGTCATCTTCGATGATCGTCTCGAGTACACCCACCATATCAATTATGTGGTGGAGAAGGCCACCAGGGTTATGACCGCGCTCATGCGCATGATGCCGAACAGGGCTGGTCCGCGGTGCAGCAGACGACGCGTAGTGGCAGCAGTAGTGTCCTCTATAGTTCGCTACGGAGCCCCGGTGTAGGTCTCCGCCCTACGTTTTGAATGTCGGAAGCAGTGGCTAAGACGCCTGCATAGAGCTGTGGTGCACTGAGTGATACGCGCGTTTCGTACAACCTCTCACGACGCAGCGTGTGTGGTATCAGGGATGATGCCGTTGCACATACTCGTCGATGAAGAGGCGCGAGTATTCCTGAAAAGGAAAGAACACCCTGAGCTCATCAGCACTGCGCGAGCAGTCGAGCGAGAGGCTTCGATCCGGGCCTGGCAACAGGAATGGAATACCTCGCAGCACGGAGCGTGGACTCGGAAACTCATCCCCGACATTGGTTTTTGGCTACGGAGGACGCACGGTGAAACCGACTTCTTCCTGACACAATTCCTGACTGGGCATGGGTTTTTCAATGAGTATTTCGGGCGGATGGGTTTCGCGGACTCAAGTGACTGTGTCACCTGCGGCCGCGTTGAAAGTCCGGAGCATCTACTCTTTGAATGTACGCAGTTTACTGATGTGCGTGCACGTTTGGAGATAGCGTTGGGTACTCGGGTTTCACCTGATAACATCATCGCCCTTATGAGTTCCAACCGTACCATCTGGAGTGCGAAACACAACGCTATACGAGTCATCATGACTCGACTCCAACAGCGCAGTATCAGAGTTTACCGACGGCGTGGACGACGGCAGTAATGTCCGGCATTCCCGGTTTGAAGTCGTTCGCTATATGGAGGGCCCTTGGGTCGCCATACAGTGTTATACCGTCGTGCCGGTTTGCGGTACCTGGGCCACCTCAGACAAATGCGACTGAGACCCTGGGGGCGAGCCGTCGTTGCGGGTGAGTTAGACATACTTCATTAATCGGCAACTAGCCTTAAGCTAGCGGTCAATTAAAGTTGCTATGGACGTGATCATCTCTTACGCCTGACATCTAACCAATGTTCATCGCGCGGTGCTGTGGGAGACTTGGAAGCATAATGTGGATAAGTGTACCCAGAAGGCTTTTCGCTGACGTAAATGTCCTAACGGGCCATCCGGGATAGGTTCTGAGGCTTGAGGAGTTGTTAGTCCGTAGGCGCTCCGGCGAATCGGGATCTTGGAGATGTGTGAGCATGGGGTATGAGTGTTGGATGAGTGAGAGCCGAGCGTCAGTTAGGATTGGAACGTGAATAAACGAGGTTGTGCATCATTACCCAAAAGGAGTGTGTTGGTAACTCGGCAGACATCATAACACACAGGGTACTTCAGCGAAGCCAGAAGTCTTTACAGACTCTGGTAAATTGGAAAACCTCGCTTATACTATCGATTGCCTGATCGCCTTATACGACCAAAGATGCACCCGATCCTACCCGTAGACCAACAACACGGTTTGACGTTTGCTGCTTGACCTGTATGGTTGCTCTGAGTATCGCTCCGTGTTCCGTCTCAATTTCCAAAGTATATTTAGTTGGTTTTTGTGTTCTGAAGCGTGTATTTGCTGCTCTATAGCCATAGCATACGTGTGCCATCGCTGTATTGCCCATAACTTGTGTCTAGCGCAGTATTTTCCGAGTTTTGGTTCCTTCGTATTGTCTCTGTGCGTCCCAGCGTCTATCTCGACAGCCATCGCTCTGCGTACCATCACTCAACCATTGGCTCCCGACGCAAGCTATGGATCGTGTATGCAACTTTTACGCCACTGAAATCAACGATGAGTTGATCCGCTGTTACCTGTGCGATTCGCCTTTTCACATGGGCTGCGCGTCCATCCCTGAGGATGTGCTCAAGCTGGCAACACAGTATGCACAGCTGCACTGGTGCTGCATTGGCTGCAACAATGTTGTAGTCAACCCAAGCACCAAACGAATCAAGCAAGTGGTAGTGCAATCCAACGTACAAACTGCTATGGCTGCAATTGCCGACTGCCTAAAATCAGCACTCGAACCACTTGCAAAGGAAATTCGTTCCAGTTTCTCGCAATTGAACGAGGCTAAAACTCCGCTTTGCAGTCATCCGCCTGCCAAATTGCGTCGTCTCATCCCAGCCAAGCGTCTCTTCTCTGAGGTTGCGATGGGTTCGCAGTCATCTCTTACGAAAAGACGGATGAATAGCAACATCAACAACATGAACATTAACACAAATCCATCGATCGTTGAAAACATGTGTACTAATGTTAACACAAACCAACATGTTCGTTCGAACATCCCGCCAGTAATTGTGGGATCCGATGTAGTATCGCCTACTCTACCGACGGTGGAAAATAGTCATGTACCGAAACTATGGCTACATCTAGCGAACATAGCTCCCAAAACATCATGCGTACAAGTGGCAGAATCTGTAAAGCGTCGCCTTGACACTGACGACGTCATCGCTTTCAGTTTGATCGGAAGAAACATTGATCCTTCAACCTTAAAATCAATGTCCTTCAAAGTTCGGATTCCAGCATACTTACGTGACAAGGCGTTATCCACATCGGTTTGGCCTTCTAATCTCCGTGTGCGTGAATTCATATTGCGTGAAAAACGTCCTGCTCCACTGCACCAATTAGCCTGCCTCACTCCACTGCACAATCCAGTAACACCACCACGCAACATCACTGTACAGCAGTGCGCTGAGCCGCTATCGGGATGCACTGAACCACACAATTGTTTCCGCAACGTCACTAAATAATGTGGACACACTGCATCGCTCGATCGTCTCATCTATGCCACGTAATAGTGAGGATCGCCAAACCAGACCACATTTTTCCTGATGCTACGTTTCACACGCAATCGCCACAATGTAAATGTAAAGCACCGCTCGGATCAACTTATCCTGCTGTCACGCACACATTGAAGACGCCAACATCCTCGTCAAACTTTCACATCTATTATCAAAATGTGCGTGGGCTTCGGACCAAACTAGCAACGCTTCGCTCCTGTATCGACTCCTTGGATTTCGACATCTATATTCTCACGGAGACCTGGCTAGATGATACCATCCCATCGGCGTTGATCTTCGACGATAGTTTCACCGTGTACCGATGCGATCGTAGCTATCTGTCTAGCAACTGTCGTCGTGGTGGTGGTGTGCTGATCGCATGTGCTTTATCCATAGTATCCCGTGAGATTCTGTTATCGGCAACTTCTCTCGAACAAGTGTGGATTCGGGTAACACTACCACATGAATCATTGTTCATCGGCACTGTTTACATCCCACCGTCCGTCAGCTGCAACACATCGACCGTAAACACACTTGGTGATAGTATCAGCGAATTATTAGCGTCCGTAAAACCCCCCGATTTTGTCCTAGCTATCGGCGATTTCAACTTGCCTTCTCTTTCTTGGCAATCTACGTCAGGGCCACAATTGAACAGTCACAGGTTTTCGACACAGGCACAGCCCTTCGTACATTACATTCCTTTTTCTACTTCGGCATCAAGTTGCCCCTTTGTTGATATTATTAATGAGAACGACCTTATCAAACTGTCAGTTATCAAAAATGCGAATGATCGTGTCAACTTGATCTTGTATTTGCTAATTCTCAAGCAGCTGCTATTTGCTCTGAAGTATTAAATGCGCCGATAGCCCTTGGCAATATAGACAGCCATCACCCAGCATTTGAATTATCACTACCTGTACCAAACTTGACAAAACGCAGCCAACTTTATGTTAAGCGTCCACGCATATTAAATTTTTGGAAATTTGTCTATCGTAAATTTGAATGTTTATTATTAGGGCAAGATTTTAGTTTTTTACTTTCTGACGACAATCTCGACTATATTATACAGCTTTTTACTGATAAGGTTCGATGCCTGTTCCCTTTATGTTGTCCATTCCTCCCGCTCTCCCTTGGTCCTCCTTGGTCGGATCGGTATCTACGTGTATTACGGAAAGATAAAAACCGCTCGTTAAAAGACTACCGTAGAAAACGTTCTGCATTCCATTTTCAAATTTATAAATATGCAGACACCGTAATTATAACCGTAATAGATACCGCTCGTATATTTTCCGTATGCAAGCTCGGCTACTGTATCAACCAAGATCATTCTGGCGCTTCGTAAATACGCGTCGTGGTCAACAAAATCTCCCATCCTCTATGTTTCTTAGCAGTGAGAATGCTTGCACCCAACAATGCATATGTGATCTCTTCGCCAAGCACTTTGCTAGCGTTTTTTTAAATCCGGCAAGTCTTATTGTACCTTAGGCTGATGGTCTATCCTACACCCCAGAGAAAGTTCTCCATTGTAATGTGCCACTTGCGTCTGATACTTCTATTATGTCTGTCTTGTCTAAACTAAAATTGTCCTTTTCTCCCGGGCCTGATGGTATACCATCCTGTGTCATCAAAAATTGTTGTTCCATGTTCTCTCCTATCCTAGCAGTACTTTTGAACAAATCGCTCACCCAAGGATATTTTCCTTAACTGTGGAAGACAGCATTTCTTATACCAATATTTGAAAAAGGCAATCGATCTGACATATCTAACCACAGAGGAATTTCTATCCAAAGTGCATGTGCTAAAGTATTCGAGTCTATTGTCTACTCCTCAATACAACCTTGTGTTTCGTCAATTATATCCCAACATCAAAATAGTTTAATGCCCAAACGTTCAACTACGTCCAATCTTACGTGTTTTATATCCGCCATCGAGTAAGTAGACATTTCTAACCCAAGACCCGACGTCCAGTCCAGCATCACCGCAGATAGCTGATCCGACCACCAGCCGTACCCCACCTCCGCCGATCTTACGACGGAAGAACGACGACAACATATCGACCGCCGTTACGAGATCACAACGCAGAGTCATAATCCCTCTGCGATACCGGTAACACCAGTCTAGGAGAGGAGTACTGTGGTGACCAAAGCGCCTGTTAGCTAGGACACAAATCACGCCATATAGGGGAATTTGTGAGTACTAACGAGAACAATGAGGTCCTTGATTGTAGATAGACCCGAAGAGAAAACTTTATAACAATCCGGGAACTATGATCTGGAATTCAGGGAAAACAGAGTTACATTAAAAATGGGAGATCGACAGATGGTGACACATCCAAAAAACGATATATAAACGGTAACATGTCGATACCAAAATCAATTATCCTTTGACCTCCGACGAGGAAGTTCTCACCGGCGTGTCAGTATACTTTTACCTGGAAAGTTATTGCGTGGTAGGGCAATTAAAAAAGTGGACTGGTAAGCAGGAAGCAGAAATAAAAATTTGAACCAACCCTGGTTGGTACCCCTGACGGAGGGTTGCAAAATAAGGTGAAAATATTACGATGCAATCAAAACAACGCAAACATTCTGCATTGTGTTTTCCCAAGAGATGACATCGGAGACGAATCCGCTACATGGCGACCATGATATCGAAGACATCGAAGATTTCGCCACAAGAAGATTTGGAGAACGAAATACTACAGTGGGCATTCTGGGATGCGCAAAATATGGTGATAGGAAACTTGGTAGGCCACCAAAAACAGGTTATGCTGTTATGACAATATAAGGAACTGTCTAATATCAATTATCCACAAATGTGTGAAAATAAGCTTTTGTTATGGATGTAGATTTCAGTAGTGTAACGCATGCTTTAGATTATAGCAAATACTGAGGTAGTGAGTGCCTAAGCGAGGTTCTCAGTTAGGTTATAACATAATTGGCAATTACTGGGCGCGCTCTCTCGCTATTCGTACGTCGTGGGTTATACATCTAATTGTATCGATGACACTTTATAACACTTTGATAAAATATTTTTAAAAAATGTCCAGCGTTTTAACCAATACACTGTTAGAGAAAGCAGAACAACACGTACTAAACGTTAAGAGCAAAAAAGTACAAGCATCCATAATCAGAGTGTTACAGTTGCTACGATACATCATCGAGGCAGGATCGACAAGGGAGAAAAATTTGGTAAGATTGTTGTACACACTACACTATATAGAACTTTAGCACCGTATACATTTAAGAGGCACTATATTTTATTAAGAATCTTAGACAAATGTGTTTCTAACGATGAACTAGCAGCGACCGTGATGACAGTAGCTGTCACGCTGATGACCATCACACGTCCGTTGTGCCAAGACACCAACTGTAAGGCGGAGTCGGTTCCGGTTTGGCTTAACCATTCGTTCGTTCTCGTGTCGTCCTGCGGAGCGCTGGTGCGGTTAGTTCATCGTGAGAATTACATTTGACTAAGATTCGTAATAAAAAGTAGTGCCTATTCTTAATGACAGTAATGCGTTTGAGTACATGTACATGTACATGAAGAGATTCGCGATGTCAAGGCTTCCGGACAAGTAAAACTATCATCTAAGCTGAGGACACTGTGTCCTGTATTGCACGATGGTATACTGCGAGACTGTGGCCGCTTTAGACACGTACTGGTTTTCTTTGATCGGAAGCATCCAATCATCTTACATGCATCACATCCATTGACCCTCATGATAGTGCGACACTATTATAACATGTTGCTTCACGCGGGCCAACAAATGATGATTGCAATGATCCGTGAACGCTTTCGACAAAAACCGTCCAACCAAGAGCAGCTTATGGGTGACTTGCCTTCAGAAAGGGTGACTCCTGTGTTGCTTTTTTGATAAAACAGGAGTTGACCTGTGCGTACTCTTCTATTACCGAAATGGAATTCGTAAATCCATTCCGATTAAATGCTTCGGTGCCATCTTCGTCTGTTTTTCAACAAAGGTGGTACATGTCGAGTTGATCGATAGCCTTTCGACCCCGTCCTTCATCGCTACCCTGAAATGATATGTTCCACGTCATGGAAAGCTGAGCACAATCGAGTGTGATAATGCGACACATTTTAGAGATGCAGACCGAGTGCTAAAGAAGTTGCAGCAGCTGTTCGAGATACAACAGCTACAACATGCCGTCCCATCCTACTGTGCTGTTGAAGGAATATCCTTTCAATTTATTCCTCCCCGTTCCCCGCATTTCGGTGACTTATGATGACTTCGGTGACTTGAGGGACTGTTCAGTCACTGAAGCGGCATCTGAAGATAACCATCGGGACTGCAGTGTTACGACGGGACGACTTCAAAAAACTACTAGTTCAGTCAGAAGCATGCCTAAACTCTCGACCCTTGACTCAACTGACAGAGGATTCTGAATATTTGGAGATCATCACCCCTGACCAATTTTTGATCCATCGTACGTTGCCTTCGTTACCAGAGCCATCCTACGACGGGATACCCGCCAATCGTCTCGATCGATATCAGCAGACGCAGGAGTACGTGCGCCGTACCTGGAAAAGCAGGAGTACGGAGTACCTATACGGTTTACAGCCTCGTACTAAATGGTCGAAGAAACGGGACAACCCCGGGGGGAACTTCCGGGCTATGATCTTATTGAAGGAAGACAATCTTCCCCCCTTAAATTGCGCTAATGGGAACTGCTTTTGCGGGAAAAAATGGGAACTTTGCCCTTGCGGCAATGATGTAGCACCACCCAGAGATCTTTCAGTCGGTCTACCAAAAGTGTCTGGACGAGGAAGTTTTTCCCGATGACTGGAAACGCCAGCAGCTTGTACAAATCCAGAAACCTGAGAAACCCTCAGAAGACCCGGGTTAACACAGACCATTCTGTTTGATCGACGACCCCGTCAAAGGCCTTGAGAGAGTCATCGTTGCCGATCTCAATGAGCATCTTGAACGCAACAAAGCACTATACGATCGGCAATACGATTTCCGAACCGGCAGATCAACGGTAGATACTTTGCAGGATTTGGTGGAGATTTTTTTTCGGAAAAATAAAACAATATTTTGGGTTAGGATCGTGCGTAGAGCGCAATCGTGCTCTCAGAGAGATTAATACGATTCCTCTTTTGACAGAAATATGAATCAAAGATTAAAATTATTCTCAAAATTAATCGTGTCTAAACGTATGGTCAATTTGGATTTAGCCATGCTCAAAACTGAGTCGATTTTGTCCAATACGGGGTGGTTTACGTTAGGTATGCGTGATAATACTTTCGAAGATTGTAACAGGCACTCTACGCAGCGGCGAGAGTGACCAAGGCAGAAAGAAGAAAGTAGACAAAAGACAGGAGCGCATCGTTGAGTGCTCACGTCAGACTAAGTCATATAGTGCTAGGTAACGGTGCGCGGGAAAATCCGACTCTCGCCTCCTCGTGGCCCCGGGTGGACTGTAGCTGGACTATCGTGCCAGTTTGCATACCAAATGGAGCGGAGAACAAGAGAATATTGAAAACCAAAATTCAAAGATCAACCTTCAGTCCTGGACTTGGGGTTTTTCAGCTAATGGGATAACCACCTCCGTCCTATTAAAACTTGGAAAATCTCCAGCAGCGCTCCGTTCTTGCTGCCGGGTTAACCCCCTGGCGGTTGTAGGTGTTAGGTCCCTTACGAAAGAGATGCACATAACGAAATTTAATTGCACAACGAGTACCTACGAGAAACCCTGCACTAGGTCGACCTCTAAGGCGACCCACTGCGCTGGTCTCAGAGGAGACCCCGACAGAAGCGGGAAGCCAGTCTTCAAGCGGTTACGTCGAGGCGGTCGATAAACGGACCGGAGCCGTGTGAGTCGGCACACAAACGGCCCCGATTTCACCGACCGCGTCTCAGAAGATGACTCGAGGACCGTTCGCTGCGGCACCTCAGAAGGTCCGAAAGCCACTTGTTGGGGCAAAAGCTGTTGCCCAGCTAACAACAACAAGCAAGGCGAGTAACGCAGGCGCTCGACAGAGCAAAAGTACTACGCCGTCTGCTGGAGTGACAGCTTTCACCCGCAAACCAGCAGGCCTAGCAAGCACGACGCAGTCTGCGGAACAGGGGTTCGCATACCAGACATCAAAAGACCAGAAGTCGAAGTCCACGCCGGAAACTGCCAAGAAGGCAGCGAAAAAGGACGATACTTCGGTGAAAGCGCTGCCGAGGCAGTCTCGCGTTGCTGGGCCAACGAGTCGGAAGGGCATTGAAGTGGCTCCGAAGACTCAGCAGCCTAAGCGCACGACGAAGGCCCGATCAGAAGCTATTCTGATCAATGCGGGTTCTGAAGGGCAGACGTACGCCGACATTGTAAAGGGTCTCCGAAGTGCGGAGTCCCTGAAAGAATTCGGCATAAACGTCAAGCGCATCCGGCGGACGCTAAAGGGTGCGCTAATAATCGAACTGGCTCCTGGCCGCAAGGCTAGCGAGCATATCGGTTTGAAAGGCGAGTCTCTTGGCTATAAAAGAACGGGGAAGGCGTTGGCACCTACTGTAATGTTTGAGTGCAAATACCTCGATGAGGTATCAACGTCGGAAGAGGTTAGTGAATCGCGTAAGGAGCAGTTTGCACTCGCAATCTGCCCTACCGCCATCAAGGTGAGGAAAAGATTTTCATTGGGAACACAAAATGCTCGTTTCCGTGTCCCGCTCTCCTCGACCGCTCCGCTGGTGAATTCCGGTAAAATCCGCGTGAGTTAGACAAGTTCACACAACAGTCAGCACAACGCATATTCAACACAAATTCAGCATAACGCATACTCAGAATAAAACATAGCGCAACGTATATTCCTATGACGCACTTCATAAACAGATCGCGTTTCGTAAACAGATTGCGCCGCAGCGTAAACAAATTCCCGTGCAGCGTTACATGGAACAAAGAGCATAATCGCGTTGACACCAAGAGAGCTGACAACGCGCATTCAACATAAACATCCATTCCCAAGATCAACCGGCATCCACGCAAAACGAAGCAAAGGCAACATAGTTCCAGCTGAGCATTCAGACGAAGTAGTTCTAGAAACTCAATCGGTTAAGACCTAGTTTTAAGTTTAGTTTGCATGTGTATGTGTGTGCATGTGTTTAGTTTGCATCTCGAGGATTCATGAATCTATGAGGATTGATGAATCTCGAGGATTCATGAATCTATGAGGATTCATTAATCTCGAGGATTCATGAATCTCGAGGATTCATTAATCTCGAGGATTCATGAATCTCTGAGGATTCTGAGGATAGACTGTTTAGAATACCAAAAGAACAAAATAACGAGGCATAACTGCACCAAAGCTGAACATATTACAGTCCCCGTGCAAAGATTCCGACATCTCCTCCTGGACCTTATTGGACCGTTACCCCTATCGGAAGGAAACCCATGTCTTTGTAGGCCATGACGTTTTTTTGTAATGTTACAATATGAAATGGCATCTATAGCCGATGACATTTCACACTGGTTTTGCAGAGCACGGGGGAGTATTTGACTTAAAGATATAAACGCGGAAAAGTATACAGATACAAACAACTGATGCACGAATTTTAATGCACGGACACGTTATTTCACGAATGAAACCAATTTTATATAGAATTACAAATTCCAACACATTACATTTTTTGTATTGCATTTTCCCAAAACATTGCATTTCGAAACAACCCTTGTGTCAAATCCATGCCCGAGTGCACGGATACACAGGGCAATGGAAACTGCGAAAGAAAACCGGATACTTACATTATGCAGGTCATGACGTTCGGCGCAACTTGTTCTTCATCGTGTGCACAGATATAACGCATAGACGAGCAAACTGATGAAAAATGGCTCACAAAACGCGAGGTATTGAGCTTTGTTATGAGCCATTAAACTCTCTAGGTCTCATCAGTCACCTCGCAATCCAAGGCAGAATATTGATGCCAGCTGTGCATCTCGCTAACATTGAGTGGGACTCGGAAATACCCAACACTGTCGCAGCAAGATGGCACGAATGGCTGAAGACGATAGACGAAGCAGGAGATTTAGCTATTCCAAGGCCAATCACTGTGTCCTGTAGCAGTCGGATTGAGCTTCATACGTTCGTAGACGCATCACTAGACGTATCTGCCGCTTGTATCTATGCAAAAAGCTGCTTCAAGGGATGCTATGTTTCCCGACTTATCGCCGGTAAAGCTCGAGTTGCTCCTGTCCATGCTTTCACCATTTCCAAACTGGAACTGCAAGCTGATGTCTTAGGGTCCAGATGTCGATCGTACTACGTTCTGGACCGATTCAAGTACAGTGTTATCCTGGATCAACAGCGAGCATTGCAAGTACAAACAGTTTGTTGCCCATCGAGTAAGTCAAAATTTTGGACACATCTAGCGCCAGCCAATGGAGGTGGGTTCCCTCTAAAGAGAACCCTGCCGACGCCGCAACGCTGTGGGCCAGATTTTCTTTTAGAACGTGAGTGTAATTGACCCGAACAGCAGCTCATGTCAACTACGGATGAGGAAAAGCGTGTTACAACAGTACTTCATCATTATGAAGCAGTGGTTCCCGAGGACAACTACTCGATTTGGGATCGTTTGCTTCGGCATTACACAATCCTGAAAAAGTTCGTTTACTTCATTAAAAAACGGAAAACGTTCACGAGAACCATCGGCCGCGGAGACGTAGAGTTGGCCAAATACGCGTTGCTACGCAAGGCACAATCAGAAGGGTGAAGAGGTCTATGGAGAAATGATGGGGGCCATATTCACCTGCATGAGCACACGAGCTGTGCACATAGAGCTTACGGAGAAATTGGATATCGTTAGCTTCCTGGTATGTCTCAAGAACTTTTTAAATCGACGAGGCAAGATCACACACTTATACAGCGATAACGGCACCAACTTTGTAATGTAGCATTCACTTCTTTTATTCCGTGTAAGTCCACCGCTCAAGCGGGTGTGTCTTTCGATTCTCATCGTGCTTAACCACACCGCTCTCACGGGCTCTCATAACTCTCATCCCTACATGTAGGTGCCGAGAAACTACTCAAGAAGCTACTGGAAAACATCGATGAGAGGATGGGAAGGGAAACCGCCCTCAACCATCAGATCAGGTGAAGATTCAAGCCGCCGTCTGCTCCCCATTTAGGGGTATCATGGGAACGCCTAATACAGACGGTTAAGAAGGTATTACGGCATATGGTAGACGAACAGAAGACACTACACCCCTGTCTGAAGACGTTACGAGCGACCTTAATTCAAATCGAGGCGAAGATCACCTCGCGGCCGCTTACCCTCATACCGCTGACCAAAGAGAAAGACGAAATCCTGACGCCGTTCCACTTCCTTATTGGGCGAGGAGTTGACGCTCTCCCATCGGCCAGCCTGGATTGTTCTTACGTGTCCAAGCAACAGTCCAAGTTGGCACAGCACAACGCCAAGGTTTCTTGGGATCGTTGGAAGAAAGAGTACATGCCAACCCTCATCAAGCGTAACAAGTGGACCACCAAAGTGGTACCAGTGAAGGTAGGCGATATCGTGGTAATAACGATCGAGAACATTCATCCCGGCCAGTGGATGAAAGGAAAGGTACTAGAGGCGCATCCGGCCCCAGAGGGACAGGTTCGCGTCGTCACGGTGAAGACGCAAATGGGATCCTGAAGCGTCCGGGGGGGAAAGTAGCAGTAGTAGATGTGGCTCCCAAGGAGCATCTGCTTATTGTGAAGTCTCTGCCCCCTGCGATTACTAAGAGAGCTCCAGAAGTCTTCCCGATGCCGAGAGGAGGGTTTCTTCCAGTTAAGAAGTGATTTGTCGCTCCCTGTGATTGGGCAAATAGGTTGCTTGCGAGAGTTTTCGGAACAACACATCATAGATCAATCATAGATACAGTTATCAAAACTGTTCAATGGTATCAGTTCCAAACCAACATAGCATCGTCATCCGGTTTAACGAGCATCCCTACCTGATTGTGCATCTCTTCAACAGCCCTAAAACAACACAAGATCATCCGGGCGATCACCGTTTTCTATGCCCTTTCTTTCATCACCCGATTGTGTTTGTAAGGGAAACACAAAACCTTTAAATCGAAATAAAACCAAAGCACGGAATCCTCATAGATTCATCTCTGAGGATTCATCAATCTCGAGGATGCATAAATTTCGAGGATTCATGAGTCTCGAGGATGCATGAATTTCGAGGATTCATGAATCTCGATGATTCATGAATCCTCGATATTCATGAATCCTCAGAGATTCATTAATCTCGAGGATTCATGAATATCGAGGATTCATGAATATCGAGGATTCATGAATCTCTCAGGGTTCGTTCCATATCAGTTCACTATAGAACGAGTTCCCTGGCAATAAAATGTAACTGATACTATCTCATGTGCTGACATTCAAGCAGTAGCTGACCGGGTTGAAGAACTAAAACAATGGCCCGACTTAAGACTTTAAGCGTTTTGAATCTGAGGCAAAGAATCTGAGAATTTTGGGTCCACTGTCCGCTGACAGCGCTGGGCGTTCAAAGACGATCTGATTGTAGTGCCAAGCTCGCTACGAAAAACTGAGCTTGAAACGACTCATCGAGGTCACATAGGATGTGGGGCAACTAAGAGAATATGGAGAGTTTTTTTTAATATTGAAAGGCCTAACATGGCGAAGGAAGCAGTCAGCTATGTGGGCAATTGCGAAACATGTATCACTCTAGCGAGGAAGAACTCACCAATCCGACTGTCCAGCCGGAGGCTACTAAACGGACCCTGGGAGATACTACAGATTGACTTCTTGTCAATACCAGGATGTAGATCGGGAGAACTTCTGATAACTGTAGACACTTATTCACGCAATCTGCACGTTTCCAAAATGCGCGCGACTGATGTGAAAACTACTAATGTCGCCCTTTGCTAAATTGGGACTTACCCTTGATTGTACAAAGTGATAATGGACCACCATTCCAGGGCTCAGAATATATTGACTATTTTGAAGCAAAAGGAGTAAAAATTCGCAAATCCATTTCACTGTGTGCCCAGTCAAACGGAGCGGTCGAGAGACAAAATCAAAGCATTATCAAAACAATGGCAGCAAAAAAAGAAAACAGCAATTGGATTACATAACACTCAGAAGTACCATTCGAGGCTAGGTATAACCCCGTTTGTATTACTTGTAGATTGGTGATACAGAGGGACTTTTTCCTGCCTGTGGGACGCAGAACAAGACTTGGACTGTGTGGATGTGCGCGAGCTCGATGCAGTAGCGAAACTGTCAAGTAAGCTGTACGCTGGCAATCCCACGAAGATCAAAAACGTATCATAAATTTAGTAGCGAGGAATATGTAGTCTTAAGCAGAGAGGGAGGTAGTCATCATTAGCACTTCGGGGGTAAAGATAACTAAAAACGTGAACGATATTAAGCGAAAAGCAGTGAACAAATGCAATGAGGTATTAAATAGTGGGGAAGAACAAATGCCACTAACATGCAAACCAAGTTGCGAAGGTTACGCTAATGTATGATGTTGTGGAAACAGTTGAAAAAGGGTGTTCAAACAAAAACGATTGACGATTCAAACGAAAAAGAGTGTCTTCAGAAATTACGCACGGATAATTTTTGTGAAGAGCGAAGTAATAACACAATACAGAGCAGAAATGGGCGTATATGTACGGGATGAGACATGTTCGGGAATGAAATATAGGATAGGACGACAGCGAACACTGTGGATGATATGGTACAGTGCGATGAGTGCGATAAATGATATCATTACACGTGTGTCGCCGTCACTGCAGAAATCGCGAAAAAGAAATGAAACTGTGGATTCAAAAAGGTCGTGAAGGATGAAACAAGTGATAAAGTGCAAGTAATGCTCGGTAAAGAAGCCTTCGTGATATATGGGAAGGCTGCTTAAAACTACGCCGAATAAACTAAACACCAAGTAATCAATAGCGAAGTCGTACCCCCTAAAAGTGAGCTTCAAGTGAAAGGATCTGAGCGCGCTGGATTTCAGGCTGCCAACAGGCCACCCAACACCAAAGCCACTTCGTCTTCATCGAAAACATCCGGATGAATGACGCTTGAATGGCTCGCTAGGACGCAGGAGCTGGAAAAGAAAATGAAACACTTAAGAAGCTGCCCATCTTTCACGGCTCACCTAAAAATTGGTCCGTGTTACATTGGCTGTTACAACGAATCCATAGGTGTTATAGGTGGTATAATTACATTATATGTGATATAATGTCATATCCGAACCTCGCGACAAGCGGATGTTTAACGCGGTCATTGTGGCTCTGGGCTCTCAAGCCAAACTCTTTTATTACGCCATCGCGATGTGCAACCGGACGGCATCAAGTGACAAGTATCCCATGATGAAGAAAGCAGTGATCGAGCATTTTCGGCTATCAGAGAACCAGAGACTAACCAACCTGCTATCCGGTGTATCGCTCGGCGACCAAAAACCTAGCCATCTCTTGTCGCAAATACGCCGAATGGGTGGAGAAGGCTGTTCAGATGCGGTTCTTTGCATCATGCTTTGGTTACGGGCACTTACACCCACGGTTAGGTCGATTATTGCTGTTGTCCCTTCCGTCACTTTGGATGAACAGGCAAGAATTGCTGACAAGATCATGGAGGTTCCCCATGGCGAAATCTCGGCAGTTCGCACGGAAAAAAAAATACGTCAACTGCGCAAGTGTTTGGTCTATAAAAAGCTACGCTCCGTAATTTAAACTGTTTTTCACCGTGCACTCGTCGATAGTTTTTGGTTTTGTTCCCATAACCAGGAACTTCAAGTGCTTCCATAAAGTTTCGCAAGTGCGTGATCACATCACATCAGTGTAATTTTCCGATAAACGAGTTACCACTGAACAATGCATCAGCTGTGCCGCTCCTGTTCGTTGCCCGTTTCTGCAAGTGACAACACCTACACATGCGGAGGTCCATGTAAAGCCCTATACCATGGCCCTTGTTTGGGTGTTTCTAGCGCTGTGGTTAAGGAACTGGGTCGACCGGAAACGCGTGTGCTGTGGATGTGTGGCGATTGCCGCGACTGCTATCGCAGTGGATTTTCAGCGATTTCCTCATCTCTGCTGTGGAGGCTTTGAAGCGCGATCTATCAGCTGAAATGGAACAGCGACTTGCATCGGCGTTTACCTCCTTCAAGAAGGAAGTATTAGTGGCGGATAAGCGCAACCCTAACGCTGTCACCAACATTGTGCCATCGGATACGCGTTTCATCCGACCAACTACCACTAATCTCCCGTCTACACCGCACGCTTTCGTACGCACTACGTTAGATCCTATCACCCGAAATACGCCTAAACGTAGGCTAATGGATCGCACTCCTCCCACATCAAATCCTGATCCACCACTTCTACATGGCACTGCTGCACCATCCTCGCCTTCGGCCACACAAAATGTTGGTATATGCAATATTCCTACCCCTTACAGTTGCACCCCTTGACAGTTGTCAAATTAGAGTTCAGTGGATGTTTGAACTAACTGCGTAGTAGAGGTGTACTGCTGAAATTAATCTAAGCTCAATAAATTCTGTTCTGTTCTGTTTATATAAAAACTGTCCCACTGATTCCAACACTAAAGACGGTTCCTGAAAATGAGCAACGCTTTTGGCTCTACCTTACGAGGATCGCCCCGTCGGTTACCGACAGCAAGGTCGAATCCTTTGTCTGGCGGCAGCTAGGTTCCGATGATGTGCATATGTTTAAGCTGCTTCCAAAGGATCGCGATCAGAGCACGGCTTCCTTTATATCGTTCAAGGTAAGCCTCAGTTCACCAATAACCGCGTTCCAGCAACAAACTTTCGGGCCCCCTCCGTCCGTCCTGCGAGTGGGCTCACTGTCCCAGCAACCCCAGCAACCCCACGATCACTACCAGTGCCCGATGCCGCAATTAGCACCGCCCTATTTGCACCGACAAATACCACTACGAGCACTACCTAACCGCATAAATAACCTGTACCACATTTCGGCCCCGATCGTCACCGCTGCCGCTGTCACAAGATCACACACCGCTCCCGCACCGATTATCACAAACGATATTCAAACCTTAAGGTTTTATTATCAAAACACACGTGGCCTGCGTACAAAAACCCACTGATCTTCGAACATCAGTCCAATAGCCGACAATGCCTTCCATATTCTGATCTTCACTGAAACCTGGCTCGATGACACGATACCGTCTTCGCTATTGTTCGACGATAACTACGTTGTATTCCGATGTGACCGTAATCCACACAACAGCAGCTTTTCTCGTGGCGGTGGAGTACTCATCGCTTGTAAATCATCTTTAGCCACTCACCAGTGGCCTGTCGCCGCCTCTCTCGAGTTTGTTCTAATATCGATCAAGCTCTCTAACTTAGTACTCTTCATTGGCTGCATGTACATACCACCAAATCGTGTCAACGCAGACACTTGCACTTTATTTTGTGACGAGTTTAATAAGGCCTCTGCTAGATGCAGAAACAATGACATGCTTATCCTTTTTGGCGATACCAACTTACCCTCTCTCGTTTGGGTACCTGAGCACCATGCGTCCCCCTTCGGAGCCACATCCTTCACACACTATGTGTCGAACCCATCGTCGGGGGTTTCAACATGTTTCCTGGACGGACTTGCTGCAAACGAACTGTTCCAATTAAGCGGTGTGCGTAATGATTCAAATCGTCAACTCGATTTAGTTATCGGTAACCTGCCTGCTGCGCAAAAGTTTTCGACAATTTATCACTCCATATTACCGGTATTGCGGCATGATAGCCATCATCCTGCTCTCGAATGCACCGTCCAACTTGTTCCCGTTGCAGCACCACTATTTAGGGATTATTCGTGCGAAAATTCTGTTCAGTTTAACTTTAAGAAAATCGATGTTTGTAAACTCCGTACCTCATTATCCTCTGCTGACTGGAGCCCTTTCCATGAAGCACCTTCCTTGGATATGGCATTATCCTCTTTTAATTCCATAATCTCCTTTGCCTTTCCACACTGTTGTCCTATCCTCAAACCTACACGTCGCCCTGAATGGTCCAACAGAACCTGGCACTCATTGAAGAGGGACAAAAAACGAGCGTTCCGTTTATTTCGATTACATCGCTGTGATCATAACATACGTTTATACAAATTTGCTTCAATGGCATACCGCATTTATAATTGCGCACAATACAGATCATTTGTAGCCAGACTGCAGTCACGTTTTGCTAGATATCCTTCCCGTCGTAAATCCTCCTCAATCCCTTCCTCCATGACTTCAGGTCAATCGTCAGCTTCATGTCCTTCGGATATTTCCCCCCTCTTTGCAACCTATTTCTCCTCTGTCTTTGTAAATCCTATCAGCACCAGTTCTTCTTCTACTGATGCACTGTCTTATACTCCTTCTGATGTATTTGACATAAATTCCATATCATTTAGTGAGGCCAATGTACTATCCGCCATTAAACGCCTCAAGTCTTCATATTCACCTGGCCCCGATGGGATTCCCCTGTCTGTCTTAAAATGTTGTGATGCCATTATTGCTCCATACCTACTAATCCTTTTCCAATGGTCCATCCGTGCTGAGTGTTTTCCTGCTTTGTGGAAATTTAGTTGGCTAGTTCCGATCTTCAAAAAAGGAGATCGGACCTCCGTAACCAACTATAGAGGCATATCGAAGCAATGTTCAGCCTCCAAAATCCTCGAATCTGTAATCCATGCCCAGCTCCTACCCCTTGTTCGTAACTGTATATCTGTGAACCAACGTGGCTTCATGCCCATAAGGTCTGTTGTTTCAAACCTTATGTGCTTTGTTCCGTTTTTGTACAAACAGATTGATGAAGGTCGTCAAGTAGATGCTATCTACACTGACCTCCAATCTGCATTCGATCATGTTCCCCATTCTAACCTTTTCGATAATGGCGTCGAAATATCCATTATACCACCAAGCACAAAAGAAAGGTCGAACCCTTCGCCTTAATGGAAACTATAAGTTGCGAATAGCACTCAAATCAACACATATGGCCAGAAAACACTTAAGGGGGATTTAGGTTTGCAGCGAAAGTTTACATGGTCGTTCGTCCTAGCTGACGTCAGCACAACTATTATCGGCGCAGATTTCCTGAAGCACTACGATCTTTTGGTTGATTCTTAGAGGAAAAGACTAATAGATAACACAATAAAGCTGAATATACAGAACACAAACAAGGAAAACATAGCGACAATTTCCACAATCTGCGTGTCGAAAACATTTGCCACTATCGTAGAGCGATACAAAGTCATCAAAACACTCAAAACTAAGCACCAAACCACGAAAGCAATCGAACACCAAATACTTACCTCCGGTAAACCTCTATTTTGTCAACCACGAAGATTGCCCCTAGATAAACTACAAGAGGCAAAATCTTAATTCCGTTACATGGTTGAGTAAGGTATTTGTCTGTAGGGATGAGAGTTATGAGAGCCCGAGAGAGCGGTGTGGTTAAGCACGATGAGAACTCGTGAGTGACAGGATGGCTCAAGATTGAATTGGGAATCGAAAGATAGACGCGCTTGAGCGGTGGACTGATACAGAATAAATGAACTGAACTCTACAATGTCAACCATCAAAAAGCAGCTGGTCTAGCCCGCTGCACATGGTTAAAAAGCCAAACGGCAAATGCAGACCCTGCGGGGACAGATCGGTACCCAATCCACACATAAAAGATGTAAGTAGTATTCTACACGGCACTCACGTTTTCTCATTTATTGATCTGCAGCGCGCTTATCATCAAATACCCGTGGCAAAGCAGGACAAAAACAGCGATAACTACTCCCTTTGGTTTGTACGAATTCAGCTTCATGACGTTCGGTTTAAGGAATGCAGGGCAAACATTGCAGCCGTATCTACTCGCAATATTCGGTGACCTTCCATTTGTTTTCCCATACATAGATGACCTGTGCATCGCGTCAGCCAATGTAGAAGAACACAAACATCTGGAATAAGTGTTCAAAAGGTTTAGGGAAAATGGGTTAGCCATAAATGCCGAAAAATGCCAAATAAAGGGTGTCCCAGAAAGTATAAGCACGATTTCTCAATGACGTATCTAGTAAACGGATGACGTAAAACAGCTGATATGCTTGATATGCTTGATTGTTTACATTCAGAGCTACTAGCTAGTGAATTAAAACTATTTTTTTCAATAGCGTCTGTTGAAATGCGAGGCATTTCCGTCGAAAAGCGCAAAAGCATTCTGCACAAATGGTGCTCGTCACCTAACATTTCGCTAAGTCAATTAGCGAAATCGGAAGGTGTGCGTATCGGAGCCGTACGAACCGCCATCCAAAAGTTTCGGGAGGAGTCCAGCTTCGAGAATACGCCGAAAGTAGCCAAAATCCTGGCCCTGTCGATCAGCGGTTGGACCGGGACATAGCAAAAGCGTTCAAGCAAAGAAAAGAAAGTTCCATTCGCGATGTGGCTCAAAAACTGGGTAAATCAAAAAGTAACATCCAACGTGCCAAGGCAATATTGAATTTAAAAACGTATAAGAAACAAAAAAAACGAAACGGAGTACAAAACAGGCCGCATGCATTAAATATCGGGCTCGGAAGCTGTACGACAAGGTGCTGTGTCGCCAATCCTCATGCATCGTGATGGACGATAAGTCGTACGTAAATTTTGACTCCAAAACTCTTCCGGGTAGTCAATATTACACCGTACCTGAAAGCCAGGACATCGAAGAAGCCGACAAATCTATATTTCCCGAAAAATTCGTAAAAAAGGCGATGTTGTGGCAAGCCATTTGCGAATGCGGGATGATGTCCGAAACGTTTGTGACAACGGAGACGATAAGGACGGATCCCGACATCCGGGAGTTTTTGAATCGACGTTAATCGACCTATAATCTAAAATCATGTTGGTCCAGTGTTGTGTTGGCAAGTTTGGCCTCTGTCCACTATACCAAAGACACGATCGCGTGGTATGAAGAACATAGTCTGATTTGTACTATTCTTTTGGAGGAAATGACAGATCTATCTAATAATTCAGACATGCTTCCTGAAGCACACAAATTAACAAAATCTTTCCTTAATGGCATAAACGAGAGACTTGATGTTTACCGCAATAGCAAAATAGTTTCAAAAGCAATGCTACTCGATCCCAGAATAAAAAAGACGGGATTCCAAAATGATTTATCAAGTTACCAAGAAGCTTATGATAATATTATATTAGATCTCATTCCATTGCAAGCTCCTAGCATTAATGTCACATCTTCTGACGTACAAAACCCAAAGAAAGATACAGATACATTTTACAAGAAATTATTTTCAATCAACACAAATCAGCAAAACGAAACTCCTAGACAGTTAGCGGTACATGAATTAGAAATGTATCTCAATTTAAACAATATTGTTATGTCTCAGGATCCGCTGCAATGGTGGCAACAAAACCATGTTAAATTCCCATCGTTATATTCGTTAGTAAGTAAAATTTTATGCATACCTGGCACATCGGTCCCGTGTGAAAGGTTATTTTCTAAAGCAGGTCAATTTATAACCAGAAACGCTCTAGATTGTTGCCAAAAAAATTGAAGGAAATATTGTTTGTTCAGCAAAATTTATAAACTATTTTTCTAAAACTATATTTTTAGGTCCATTAGAAAAATTAAGCATTCTGTCTCCAACCGTCGTTCGGATCGGATGCATGTTTGCTACGCTCCGCTCAAGTTACCGGCAAGCCCGTAAGAGGAAAGGTCAGCGACTGTTAAAAATACCCAGGTGTTACCATCGGCAATAGTAGTAGTGTTAGTGAGTAGAAATAATAGTGCGTACGAGGTGCGTACGTGATACGCGCACCTGCTGTGTAGTTCCAGTGTTAAGCGTGTTATCCTTCTCCTTTGTTGTCCGTACCGTTCCGTCTCGCTTACTTGTAGGTAAGTCGAAAAGTCACGTCGTTCGAAGTCGAAAAAACTTCCTCCGACGATGGGTTCACCCCGCTGGCCAATAAAAAAAGAAAGTCGGCCATCCAAGAGGATGATATTTTGCCGCAACAATCCGCTGCGTCGGTAGTCTCGACGTCCCCTGATGGTGCACAGAGGCACCGCAGTTACCGGATCTCGCATCGGGGTGAATATCGGGTGTTCATGATGCCCGGTAAAAAAGAGCTGGACTTGCTAGCAATAGCATCGTCTCTTCACAAAAAATATTCGCCAGTGACGGCTGTACTTCGCGTCCGCACAAATAGAATCCGGGTCGTCGTGAACGACCGAGTGCAGGCGAACGCCATTGCAGCGGACCCTGCTTATACGGAGAGCTACCGGGTGTATATTCCCGGTAGCATTGTTGAAGTAACTGGTGTGATAGAAGATCTTGACATTCCAGTCGAGGACCTCAGGAAATACAGAATGGGTGGTTTTCGCTCGTGTGCCACCCCAGCTGTAAAAGTGACAGAGGTCAAGCCTTTGTAGACTTCCTCCATCATAAATGGTAAGAAAGCATATAAGGAGACCCGCTCATAACGTTTCACTTTCGAGGGAACCGTATTACCGGGCTATATCGTGTATGAGGGGCTTCGCGTCCCTATTGCAAGACCCTTTGTCTCCAAGGTACCCACCTGCGAGAAATGTAGCCAGATCGGTCACTCAAAAGAGTTTTGCAGCAACAGGGTCAAGTGTGTCAAGTGCCAAGGTCAGCACTTGTCCTCGGAATGCACCGCAGCGCCATTCAAATGCGCTCAGTGCAATCAGCACTGGCACGAACTAAAATCGTGCCCGGTGTACAAGAGGACACAAGCTGAGCTTAAAAAAGCTCAATATCAGCTGGCACGTGGCTCCTTCGCTTCAGTTCTGATGGGTGGCCCTTCAAGCGAAAACGCTTTCCGTCTCCTGGAGGAGGAGACAATCGCTTCCAGTACGGAGACACTGCGCCCAACTGTCTCGGTGGTGGTTGTGAGAGTGAAGAGGACAGTGACTCGTCGTCGCAGGAAAGCCCCAAAGAAGGCTACACCTCCCACGGAGAAAAAATCTGCCTTTGCAAAAGGCAAGAAAAAATCTCCCTCCTCGGCAACCCCTCGTCCTGCAAGTGCCCCTCGTCAATCTATCCCGGTGAAACCCCGGCAAGTCGAGACGCTTCCTTCCAGTCCAATCCTGTCCCCAGCACCCAACTCCCGACCTAAGCTACAGCAAAAGCTGAGAGCTCGTCGTCAAGCCCTACAAGAATCGGTCCCATTGTCAGGTCTGATCGATTCACTGATTTCAGTACTGGGCATCCCAGAGCCACTGAAAAGCATTATTACCATGGCGCGTCCTTTAATACAAGGCGCCCTAAAGCAGTGGCTTGGGCAATGGCCCGCAATTGGACAACTAAAGTTCCAATGGCTAACATACTCTAATGGAATTAAAGAAGTTTTCTTGAAAAAATAGATCTTTTTAAAACCCTGATCGGCAAGCACAAAACAGATGTGTTTGCCATCGCTGAAAGCTGGCTTACCCCTGATGAAAGTATAACCTTTCACGGATATAACATCATCCGTCAAGATCGAACTACTACAGGTAGGGATAGTCGTAGTGGTGATGTGTTGATTGGTGATCGGAAAAATTTACCCTTTTTTCCGATGCACCTCTCCTCACTACAAATGCACCAAAGACGAGTTAGCACAACAGGCAGCACAACACATATTCAACACAAAGGCAGCATAATGCATACTCAGCATAAAACATAGCGCAACGTATATTCCTACAGTCATGATCGCACTTCATAAACAGATCGCGTTTCGTAAACAGATTGCGCCGCAGCGTAAACAAATTCCCGTGCAGCGTTACATCGAACAAAGAGCATAATCGCGTTGACACCAAGAGAGCTGACAACGCGCATTCAACATAAACATCCGTTCCCAAGATCAACCGGCATCCACGCAAAACAAAGCAAAGGCAACATAGTTCCAGTTGAGCATTCAGACGAAGCAGTTCTAGTTAAGCAGCCAACCAGTGCAGGTCTGGTTAGGAACTCAATAGTGTTAAGTTTAGTTTTAAGTTTTAGTTAATAAAAACATATTTTTTTATGGCCAAACCGGCCATGTAAAAATTAACTGACGACTTACGTGCTCCAGTCATCAGGGACTTTTGCGACAAACATAGTTTGACAATATTAAACTCCGGTGAAGCTAGGCCTAGGGGCCTGAAACTAGGATTTCAGGGCCTTTGACGCGTGAAAGTGCAATAGACCTGTGTCTATGTTCAGTGTCGCTTGCTCTGGATACTTCGTGGAAGGTTATCTAGGACCCCAATGGCAGCGATCACTTACCGATTAAAATGGTCTTCACTGGTAGGAATCGTCAGGTTGATAATGCTCCTATCAAATGCGACCTGACAAGAAATATCAACTGAACAAGATACAGCGAACTAATGGCAGCTTCTATAAACTCCAGTTTTGAACCACTCGTGGAATATAAAAAAACTCGTGGAACGTATAAACGAGTGTGCCCTTGCAGCCCAAACAAGGGGACCCCACCAAGCAAGGTCCTTTAACAAACCTCCTACTCCTTGGTGGGACAGAGACTGTTAAGCTGCATTTGTAGCGAAGAGGAAGGCATTTGGCCAATAAAGACGCCATGGTTCCAATGTTCTATACGAACAGTATAAAGCATTAGAACGGACATGCAGAAATCTGCTAAAAGCAAAAAAGGGGCTTATGGCGGAAATACGTCGAAAGCCTCCCGCCTTCCACTTCGCTCCGTTCGTTGTGGAACATGGGTAAAAGGATGCGAAATAGCAAATTCTCCAACGAGAGCGAGAAATTTTCGGGAGATTGGACATACTCTATCTACAAATTGATAGAGCCTGATTTCGTTCCTGCGCAAAAATTTGAACAACATGCGCCTTGCAGTGATCCTATCATGGACTCGCCCTTCAGTATGGTCGAGCTCTCCCTAGCTCTACTTTCTTGCAAAAATTCTTCCCCAGGACTGGACAATGTTACAAGCAAATTGCTTCAAAACATGCCAGACTTGGCGAAGAGACGATTATTGAGCATCTTCAACAAGATGTTGGAACTCAATGTCGTCCCGCAAGAATGGAGAGAAGTGAAAGTAGTCGCAATTTTGAAGCCTAGCAAACCGACATCAGAGCACGGGTCATACAGACCTATATCTTTGCTTTCGTGCTTGCGCAAGCTACTCGAGAGGTTGATTCTTTTTCGTCTGGACAACTGGTTAGAATCCAACGGACTGTTGTCCCGTACCCAGTTTGGCTTTCGCAAAGGTATGGGTACAAACGATTGCTTGGCGCTTCTGATTACAGAAATAGAGTTGGCACATACTCGGGAAGAGATGTTGGCCTCTGTATGTCTAGATATCAAGGGGGCTTTTGACTCAGTATCTATAAATATACTGGATCAAAAACTTCAAAACGCGGGGTTAAGTCCAAAGTCCTTTGCAACCTCCTTTCCAAAAAGGTAATGAATTTCTATAATGGTCTGATTCAAACAGGACGAATCAGTTTCTTCGGACTCCCACAAGGGTCCTGTTTGAGCCCCATTTTGTACAATTTTTATGTCAATGACATTGATTCTTGCCTGGAGCAAAATTGCAGCTTAAGGCAATTGGCAGACGACGGTGTTGTCTCAGTCGCTAGCAACAGCATCGTAGGTTTCCAAAGCCCTTTGCAAACCACGCGTGACAATTTACAGCTGTGGGCAAATAACCTAGGTATCGAGTTTTCTCCAGAGAAGACTGAAATGCTTGTTTTTTCGTTCCATTACGACACAACGAAAAATAGGCTTGCCAACGTGTACAAACCTAATTTTGACATATTTTTATATGGAAAAAAAATCACGATTGCCCAAACTTTTAGATACCTAGGTGTTTGGTTTGATAGTAAAAATGTGTGGAGGTCACATGTAGATCAACTGGCAATTAAGTGTGCCAAAAGAATCAACTTCCTCCGAACAGTCACAGGCTTCTGTTGGGGTGCACACCCATTAGATCTCCTGCGGCTGTACAAGACAACGATCTTATCCGTCTTGGAATACGGATGCATCTGCTTCCATTGGGCAGCCAAGTCGCATATCATAAAACTAGAACGTATTCAATATCGTTGTCTTAGAATTGCGCTGGGCAGTATGAAGTCCACTCATACAATGTCCTTAGAAGTGATGTCCGGAGTGATGCCGCTGAAACTGAGATTTTTGCAGCTATCGCTTCGCCTTTTACTACGTTCCACAGTATCTAACCCTCTAGTGATTGATAATTTCAAATCGCTACAAGAGGCAGGCTCTAAATGCAAAATCATGGATGTATATCGTGATTTTGTATCTTTACAGGCAAACCCTAGCGCCACAAGAGCAATTAACTGCACCAGTTTACCGGAGTCCTACAATTCCCTTCTAGTAATCGACACCTCGATGAGGGAGGAAACGAAGAACATTCCAAATGAACTTCGCTGGAGGACAATTCCCAGCATTTTTGTGGATAAGTATGGCCAACCCTATAAGAACCAGTATTTCACTGATGGATCCTCTTCGGAGGTGGGCACGGGCTTTGGTGTATTTAACACATGCACCGAAATCTTCCGCAAACTTAGACAGCCATGCTCAATCTATGTAGCTGAGCTGGCTGCTATTTTTTACGCCCTATTACTAATAACTGCGAGTCCTCCGGATCAATATTTTATATTCACAGACAGCCTCAGCGCTGTCGAAGCACTGAAATCCGTTGAGGCTATAAAGAGCTCTGATTACTTTATCCGAAAAATCTTGGATATACTAAGCTCTCTGTACAACAAAGCGAATCGAATATCGCTTATCTGGTTGCCTGCTCACTGCGGTATCCCCGGAAATGAAAAGGCAGATCTTTTGGCCAAACGAGGTGCCTCTGAGAGCAACTTTTTTGAGAGGTCGATTCCCCCTCACGAGTTTCTTCGCACCCCACAACAGCTTTGCATGGCTCGCTGGCAGAGCATGTGGGATGACGATGAGCTCGGGAGGTTCTTGTATTCAATCTCACCACAGGTATCCCTGCGTCCTTGGTTTCACAGGCTCCCGGTAGATCGTGCGTTCATTCGTATGATGTCTAGACTTATGTCGAACCATTATGCAATGAATGCGCACCTTCAACGTATAGGTATGTCCGACTACAAGGTTTGTAGCTGTAGTGTTGGATTCCATGACATCGACCACATCCTCTGGTCATGTGGTGAATTCGACGCCGCAAGACCCGGTCTTCTAGCAGTCGTTCGGGCATCAGGAAGATCAGCTGCTGTGCCAATTCGCGACGTTCTGGGTCAGAAGGACTACGTGTACGCACGGATTCTGTTCGACTTCGCCAAAGAGATCTGAATCACCCTATGATTCCCTCCCCTTCCCCATGCTGTAGGTAGTACGCACTATCGTTTGTTCATATATGTTCTTCCTTTTGTCTAGTCTTTGTTACAGATGTTTGTCCCTCGTTTCTGTTGTCCTTGCTGTTATATGCTCTATTGCTGTTGTTGAGGACACATTGGGGAGGCTTGAATGTCCACCTATAGAGGTTGGGACAGACGCTACCATGACGAAGTCTGGTAGGCCAAAAAACAAATACAAATAGTATTTGTAAGAGACATCAGCCCACACGGACGTCAACGAATAAAGGTCCCCAGGCCAAAGGACTGGCAGGCTGGTCATAAGACCAATAAAACCCACTTCCGACCAAAGGACGCCGCAGACGGCCTGTCTGAATGTCGGAATGGTATGAAAGTAATACCCGCCGAAAAAGGAGGACAAGAGGGACCACAAAATGACGCAGCTATTCCTTCCGAGTCCACCTGGGATAAGGTGCATTCTAATGGTGGGAGAAGGACCGATTCACTCAGCTCATACAAAAGAATCGCTTTGCCCGTCTCTAATTCTAACAGTCCATACTCGTCACCCATTTGGGTTGTTCCGAAAAAATCTGACGCATCACAAGTGCGAAAAGTTCGTGTTGGGATAGATTATCGCAAATTAAATGAGAAAACCATCAATGATAACATTCTTATTCCTCAAATAAAGGAAAGCTTACATTGTTTGGGACAGTCTCGCTCAGACCACTGCCCAGTGCGGACGTGTTCAGACTATTCTGTGCTATAGATGGAAGAAAAATATCAGCAAACGAAAGTGTATCCGGAAACGTTCTCCATCTCGGTCCATCGAAATGGACCGAGGAAAAAAACGACGAGGCAGACCTCCAAAAGCCTTGAAAAAATTAAGTAGCAGTAACCTGTCGATTGCTACTAGCAATACTTATGAGCTCTTGAGCGACAACGATGAGTTTCCGCTTTCCTCGACCACCACAAGACAAGCTGCACCAAAAGCTGAAAGAATACCACCAATCGTCGTTACCGATACATCAGTAGGTGATGTACACTGAAAAATAACGTCAGCTGGTGTAGTACACTACACCACTAACGCTACGAGAAAAGGTATCGTAGTGCATTCAACAAACGCTATAGATTTCCGTAAAACAGTAAATGAGCTCACAAAAACACATACACACATCAACTAGAAGAGGAAAAAACGACAAAAATAGTGCTCTTTGGCCTGCCAGACTATCCCGAGGAAGAAATAAAAGCAGCACTTAAAGAAGTAAAAGTGAAGCCTGTTTCAATAAAAAAGCTTCACATCAAATAGAAGAAATTTGACGACCAGATGCTGTATCTCCTACATTTCGCAAAGGGTTCTATAACCTTCAACGAACTCAAAAACATTCGTGCAGTGAATCATCATCGTGTTTATTTCGAACACTTCAAATCATCCAGCGGACCGATGCAGTGTAAAAATTGCCAACATTACGGGCACGGTGATGCCAATTGCTATCGATCACCATTGTGTGTAAAATGTGCTGGGACGCACACGTCTAAAAATTGCCCGCTTAGCCAGTCAGCCACCAGTCCAGATGGGAGAATAGCGCAAGCTAAGTTACGCTGTGCAAACTGCGGAGACCACCACACTGCCAGTTTCCAGGGTTGTCCAACTCGTATGAATATAGTAAATGCTAAACAGACGATAAAGAAAGATAAAGAATTCAAAATGAATGAGAATAATTTCCCATCCTTACCCAACACTCCTAAGCCGGTAAGACACCCGTTAAACTACATTAGTGCGTTTAACTCCAATAAAAGCACTCCTAAACCGGATATAAACATATATCTGAACGAAATAGGTCAGATAGTAGAAGACGTATTCACCCAATTAAGTGAATGCCGCAACAAAAAAGATTTGATATCTGTCATCGTGCAGATAACAGCTAAATATTGCTTCTCAAATGTCAACTGAAGATAATGTAAAAGTATTGTAGCCAATGGCATTGCAAGCCAAAGTAATGAATTTTTCAATTTTATGGATTCCAATCAAATCCATGTAGCTGCTGTTAATGAAACGTTCTTAAAAAATAACATTAAGTTCTCTCATTGCAATTATGTGGTGCATAGATTAGACAGAACAACCAAAGCAAAAGGCGGAGTAGCCCTAGTATTGAAGAATAACATTAGTCATAAACTACTTCCTTCTTTCAGGTTAAAAGCAGTAGAAGCTATAGGGATAAATATAAATACTGGTCGAGGAAAGATAAGTATAATAGCGTTATATAACCCAGGAGCTAACAAGGATCACGAGAGTTTTAAGGAAGACATTTAACTGTTAGCTAATATCATAAACAGCTACTTCCTATGCGGCGACTTCAATGCCAGGCACAGACTTTAGAACTGTCAGAGTGCAAACCGGATGGGAAAAATCCTCTATGAAATTATGCAAAGAGAAAATTTTTCAATACACCATCCGACCAACCCTACATATTACCCCTGCGACAATAACCGTAGACCATCCACTATCGATATTGTCCTATCAAATAATTTGCACCAAATAACAACGCCTTGTATAATAACCCCAAACTACTCCCTCGCCAACTGGGCTGGTTATCAAAAGTATATTTCCAAAAATATTTATGCGCAAAACTTGGACCTATCAAAAATAACAAATGAAAATCAAATCAATATTATGATAGCGTACTTTTCAAAACTACTTGCATCGCTCACAGCAAATTCATTCCACTGACTAAGCGTGACCAGTATCAACTTATTATACCAGCTAATACTCTTAACAAAATCAAACAGAGAAATCTACTAAGACAAAGATGGCAAAGAAATAGATGGAATACGCTATTAAAAACAAGGTATAACAAGACAAGAGAAATAAAACAAGAAATATCGTTAGCCAGAAACAACGCACCAGACAATATAAGGTTATGGAGATTTGTTAAATTAATGAAAGGTGATCGGAGAAGTATACCCCCATTAAAACTAAATGGAGTGTCACTGCTAACCAATCGTGAAAAATGCAATGCTCTGAAAAATCACTTTGAAAATGCAAACAAAACCACGTTAACATCAAAAAGTCCCAAAGAATCTATTGTAAGGGAAACAGTCGATAAATTTTACAACTTTCATTCACAGTCAAGTAACCTAGATGTAAAGCTTATCAAACCGAAACGACTCATCAAACTTGTTAAAAAACTCAAATCAAGGAAATCAGTGGGTATTGATAACATTAATAACATATGCTTAAAAAAATTACCTATATAGGCAATAGTTTATGTTTCATTTATTTTAAATGCATGTATTAAACTTAAATATTTTCCAGTGGATTGGGCTAAAGCTAAAATAATACCAATCCCTAAACCTATCAAAGATGCAAACGACCCAAAAAACTATAGACCAATAAGTCTACTAAGTTGTTTAGGTAATCTATTTGAAAAAAATATTGCAGAAGATATAAAAAATCACATGATTCCCTGATTCATGAACATACAAAAAATCACATGAATCCACAATATTCTACCAAACTATCAATTCGGGTTCCAAACTGGGCTGCCCACTACCCACCTACTAAATAGACTTGTTAACACAATTAAAAGGCAGAGAGAAATGAAAAAGTCAACTGGACTAGTTTTACTAGACCTGGAAAAAGCATTCGACACAGTATGGCATGAGGGGTTGTTGTTCAAACTAATATCATTTAATTCCCCCCCCCCCCCCCCCCCCCCCCGCCTAATACAATTAATATCATCCTTTTTGAAAAGATCATGCTCTGTTTTCATAAACAATCATTCCTCCGTTCCATTTAATCCACCTGCAGGCCTTCCGCAGGGAAGTGTACTGTCGCCTATACTGTTTAATATATTTACATCTGACTTAACAAAAATGAAAGCTGTCAAAAACTATGCATTTGCTGATGATTTTGCCATAGGTTCTTCGGCCAAGTTTCCCAAAACAATAATAAAACATCTTAACAAGGGACTATCGGAATACTCAAAGTATTGTAAAGACTGGAAACTTAAAATCAACGAAAATAAAACCGAAGCGATTTATTTTTCACGCTGCACTACCCAAAGAAAACTCCCGATCGGCAAAGTAAAAATAAAAAATCAAGAAGTCGAACGGCAAAAAAAAGTAAAATATTTAGGGGTAGTACTAGATAAACGACTAACCTTTAAAAACCACATTGAAAGCAGAATACAAAATGCCATAAAGGCCTCAAGATCCTTGTACTGCTTCACAAATAGAAAATCTAAACTGAATTTAAAAAATAAGCTCCTTCTCTACAAATCTATTCTTCGACCAATATTGCTACACGCGTTCCCCGTTTGGGCAGACAGCGCTAAAACGCATTTGAAAAGGTTACAAGTGTTTCAAAACAAATTAATAAAACAAATACTAAACTTCCCTTCTGGCATAGCACTAATGACATACACAAAAGAACTAATATGATGAGAATTATAATACACGCAGAATTTCTATTGGATAAATATAAATCAAATTGCGCGACTAGCCGACGCCGAGTAGTAAATAACCTGTACAAATGTAAATAAAATAAGTTAAGCGCCCTAGAATTAAGTTTAGTATTAGGCCTTTAGGTTACATTCCTTCCTCATAACAAATTATAATAAGGTTTAGTTATAAGCTAGTCAATGTGACCAGGGTTTTTTTCTGAGTTTCCCCTGCGGTATTGAAATTCAAAAGATAAGCGTAAAGCTGGTACATGACATGTCATGAAGTATAGTTAGTTAAAACCAATATATTGTGTAAAGAACTAGAAAAGCCCAAACCAATATTGAAATCTAAAACTGAATTTGTAATTCTTAACATATGTAAATAAAAGTGAACTGAACTGAACTGAACTAAACTGAACTGAACTGAACTAAACTGAACATTTTTTGGGAAAATTTGAATATTTTACGACGTTTGATCTAAAATCTGGATTCCACCAGATAGAAATGGATCCTACGCATCGCGAAAAAACGGCCTTCTTGACAGCCCAAGATCATCAATTTGAGTTCACGAGAATGCCGTTTGGGTTGAAAAACGCGCCTACAACGTTTCAACGTGCTATGAATCACGTATTAGCAGGCTTCCTTGGTTCAATTTGTTTTGTCTACTTGGATGATATTATAGAAATTGGTTCTAATTTAACTTGGCATTTGGATAATTTAGATACAGTTTTTAAAAAAAATTGCGTCAATCTAAAAATCCAAATAGACAAGTGTGAATTCCTCAAACGAGAAACTGAATTCTTAGGGCATATAATAACTCAGCATGGTATTAAGCGTAATCCCGATAAAATAAAACAAATCCTTTAGTGGAAATTCCCTTCAAATCAAAAAGAAATTAAACAGTTTCTCGGCCTAACTAGCTACTATCGTAGATTTGTTGAAGATTATGCGAAAGTAACAAAACCACTTTCAAAATACTTAAAACAAGGAGCAAATAAATATTACAGGTAGATAATGATTACGAGAAGGCTTTCACACAACTTCAACAAATAATTGCTTCTCATCAAGTTCTTGTTTCTTCTTTGAATTACCCTTTCTATTGACTACTGACGCTAGCAATTTTGCATTGAGAGCAGTTTTGTCACAAATTCAAGACAATTATGAAAGACCTATTGCATTTGCTAGTAGAACCTAGTACTGGGTCAAATTATCCTGCAACTGAGAAAAAGGCCTTCGCAATAATTTGGGCTGTTAAAAAGTTCAAGCCTTATCTCTACCGTCAAAAATTCACTTTGATAACGGATCACAAACCACTTACCTCTTTATAAAATCCTCATTAAAGAACCCAAAAATACTAAATTGGCGTTTAGGAAGTCAAGTTGAAATAAACTGGAGTCGTAGTGAAATGAAGTGTTTTTCTTTTGTTTTTCATTTGTAATTTTTGTTGGTGTTTCGCGAATGATTTTTTTTAATTGTTTAAGTAGATAGTTTAAGAAACTTAAATTGTACATTTTATAACGTTTGGAAAACAAAACTTACCTTTTATTATAAACTCAAATCGAACGAGGATGTCCGAGCTACACCCCCCGGAGAAGTTATAGGTGGTATAATTACATTATATGTAAGCTTATGTAATATCATACCCGAACCACACAGCCTTGCCCAACTGACAGTTACAACAATGTCAGTTGGATATGCCGCGCAAGGCACTAAAACAGATACTCCGAATCTGATCTTAAAGGAATACAGAGCTGGTTTAGTAAAAGGAACCCCCACGATTTATTATTATATATTATAAAGACCCTTCAGCGTTTGTATAGAAGGCAAGCACTCATTTTAAATGAGTTGAGAGGCGTAGCGAAGCATCTAAATCTGAAGATCTGGATTCGCTTATTATGCATGGGATCGCGGTATATCATTTTTGCGATAACCTAGTCTCTGCTGACTTAGATAACCATCTGAAACCCCCTATACTACTCGAAGAGTTAGTGGAAAAGTTGTCGGCCTCGCGAAGATTCGAGTGAGAAAGTTTATGGGGCGAGTCGATGACCCAGGCTTAAAGGAGTTCAACTTGTTTATGGAGAAGTTGCTGGAAAAGACTTGTAAGGTGAGCTAATTCTAGCCGAAAGCGAAACGTTTAGAGAACGCTCAGGAAATACTGCACCGTGTACATCATGTCCATGACTGGCCAATAGCATTAAACGAACAATCCTCCTCTAACCGTTACCTTGAAAAGCCATTTGCCGTATGCAACAAAACAGGACAACGGGTTGAACCACGACACACTAGAACCGGAAGTGTTGTTTCGCATCGTTCCTGCCACCGTACATCATGAAGCAAGCAGTCTTGAAACACTTGCGTTTCCAGACGAGGGATCGTCAATAACACTAATGGTAGCTGATATTGCTCGACAACTTGGTGTACACGGCTACGATGGACCGCAGTTGTCACCAGGATAGAGAACAGTTCGGAGTTGGTGAACGTCCAGATTTCAGCGAGAGGCAACGCTAGACGCTACGAGCTTACTGGTGCTCATACCGTCGAAAAGCTAAGTTCAAGAAGAAGTTCCCGTCTCAAGAACTCAATTTTAAAAATCTAATCTCACGCTTTACTTACTTTCAGAATCTACCGCACCAGTCGTTTCTGAAAGCTGTTGATCGGGCTGGAATATAAGACCCTGATGACACCGCTGGAAACTCGCAGAGAGAAGCCGAACAAGCCAGTGGCAGTGGGAAGTCCTTTAGGCTGGGCTGTGCATGGTCCCGTTAACGCAACCATCGTTACGCTGCATCACGACCTGAATCTGACTGAACCTGAACGATCTGCGGAGAGTGATAGTGAACATAACTAAAAATACATTTCGCGCTAGAAGAAATTGCCATATCAAATAGCACATTACCGGAAGCAAAAAAATAGCTAGGGCCAAATCATTCTTAACACCACTGTCCGCCGAGATGAAAGGTTTGAGACTGGGTTGTTATGGAGATCAGACGTGGTGTAGTTTTCCAATAGCTATCCCAGGGTGTGAAGCGTTTGCAAAATCTGGAACGTAAGCTAGGGAAAAATCCAAACCTTGCCAAAAATGTACATCGATAGATACAAGAGTATCTGGACATAAGTTACTCTCACAAAGCAACACAAAGATAATTCAATACAGCTGATCTTTTGCGCTCTTGGTACCTTCCCCAGAATGTGGTATTCCATCCTCGTTTCACCAGAAACGTTTAGTCTTGGATGCAGCGGCTAAAGTAGGAGGAGTATTTCTAAATTCACTACCTTTGAAAGGACCTCATTTACTAGCAACACATCTTGGAGTGCTTAGCAAGTTTAGCGAACGACGAGCGCCGTTGGAGGGGATGTGGAGAAAATGTTCCATCAAATAAGGATGCGTAGAGAGCATACCCACGTTCAAAGGTTTTTATTCCGATCTGACCCTACCAGGCAACCACCGATCTATATAATGGATGTCGCGACGTTTGGCGCAACCTGTTCGCCTTGCTCAGCACAGTATATAATGCATCGTAATGCCCAAGAAAACTTTCGAGAATTTCCACTTTTAGCAAAAGCCAATCAAAATAAAACTTATATGGATGATTATTTCGATAGCTGTGTCACAGAAGAAGAGGCCATTGAACTTGCCTAAGAAGAAAAGACAATTCACTCTCGGCCGGATTTAACTTGCGCAATTTGGTTAGCAACAACCGAAATGTCTTAAAGAGTCTAGGCATAACGTCCAATCACCCACCGTCCATCGTTGACTATGTCAACATGGAAAAACAACAACGAGTACTCGGTATGGCCTGGGATCCAGTGAAAGATGCATTAAATTCTACGGCCAACTGGCATGACGATCTGGTCCCGTACATTTTCGAAAACCACCAACGACCAACAAAATGAAGAGCACTTCAGAGCACGTGTTCAGTAGCGGCTCTAACGGTAAGCGGCAGCGTGGAGTCCCGAGCTTCAAGAGGGCCCCGAATTCTAACTACAAAAAATATATAGGTTTAAATATTGTTTAAAAACTGCTTTTTAGGGACGCGGAAATGTTAATTATTTATCAAAGAATATTTGAGATGGATTTATAAAAATTATTAGTTTTAAAGTATGATCTAAAATAGTTGCAAAACTAATTCCACTCCAGTGGAAATTATTTCCAGTGGATTCCACACCCCAGACATTGCTCACACGGATCAACTTACTTTTCATAAGATAAGTTAACGTAAAGGACTTATACAGGAACGATTCATGGCATTCATTTTTTCCCATTTAAGAATGGGAAAACATTATTTACGAAATTTACGGGAGAAATGAATTTAAATAGTTTGGCAATATAGTGCAAATATCAGGATTTTTTAGATTATATTGATACGACATCATAAATGAATCCGCTAGGAAGTAGTCTCGAAAAAATTACATTTAGAATTTATACATGTTGTGATCCAATCTGGCCGAGCTGATTAGACTAGTTGCTCCCCGTTGACAGTCAAGCTGTCAACGTGTCGTTCGGCAGGTCAATGGGTCCGGAGCACACGAGAAAAGGGAATAGCGCAATTCTGATTGGTGCGATCAATTTGGGTTATTTTAAATACAGTTACATACGTGACTTACGTGATATTAGAATATTATTTGTAGAAACCAACATCACGAACATTGTACCGAAGCGTAAAATACATATAGAACTTGAAGAAGAATGCTGGCATAAGAACAAAGACTTAAATAAATGCACAGCAAATGACACAAATTTATAAGGATCGTCAACTATGTAACTATTTTTAGAAATACATTTTTATGTCAATGTGAACGACCGTATTGTCTGTAAAAAATACTATTATTGGTCAAAAACCAAAGGCAAAGGGCCCCGTATGGTAACCCGCCCGGATTATGTTGATCCGCCACTGCACGTGTTTACAGATGCAAGCGAACTGGGGTATGGATGCGCAGCGCACTTACGAATAGTACATAATGGAGTCGTGCATTGTTGCTTAACTATGGCACGGTGCAAAGTTGCCCCACTAAAACATCTCACCACCCCGAAAATGAAATAACGAGGAGCCCTTTTCGGTGTGAGACTGATGAACACAGTATGCGACAGCCACACCATCCCGATAAACCAGACATTCAACCACACCGATTCAGAAGTAGTGCTGTCTTGGAAAAAGTCGCCCCCAAGAGAGTTTAAGCAGTTTGTGGCCTGTCGGGTTGACGAGATACTTTCCTTGAGCGAACCGGAAATGAAAAGTTACGTCCCTAAGAAAGAAACCCCTGCCGACTGTTTACCAGGGACCGTACAAGGGTCCGTGCTTTTTATATCTTCCTCCCTGTTATAGCTCACTCTGATTTTTGGTGACAGCCACTCGGCTGGTTGTCATGTGTGAGTGAGTATCCGAGGGCGCTAAACGCAGGAGCGGTTCAGTGCGTAATCGTCAGAAGTTAAGAGAGGAATTCGGCTGAGAAAGAGCTAAGCGTTCGGTGTACTGCGAGCAGTGCGTGTGTATTACAATTGAATGATAATAAAACTATTTGTATCATTTGCGTCTTAAGTCATAGTGTCGTTAAATATTCAACAATCTCGGACACCTCAAGACAGACACTGGTCGAAACAGAAACCAATCAAACAAGAATCGAAAGAACGCAGAACAATCACACACACCACGGTTTAGACGAAAGTCCAATACTAAATATCGTACGGTTCTCGTAAAATAAAATAGCCCATCATTGTACCGATTTGCAAACAATTGCCGCTGCTAAGGGCTACCAAGAAGCAGGTTAAACTCATTAAAAGATCGATCAATTCGACTCAAGTCCCTCTGAACAGTGAGAAATATCGCAAGACTGAATTAGGTTTCCTTCGTATGGTCCAAGAAGAACGCTACATAAGCGTACGAACTAAAAATTTTGTATAACGAAGGCGACACTAAGAGACGTATAGAAAAGGGAAGTTCACTATACAAATTGTCCTCATTACTAGATAAAACCGGACTGCTGCGAGTTGTTAAGCGAACTGTTAACGCTGACCATGTCCGATACGACGCTCTGTATCCAGTGACATTACGGAACCCGCATTTACAAACCTTATTGTAAATTCACTGAACAATGGACTTAAAAAATATGCTACGTATTACGATAAATGGAAGCTCAAAATTAACGGATTAAAATCAGAAGCAATATTTTTCACCAGGTTAAAAAAAAAACAAACAAATTACCTAACAGAATAGTGAAATATAAAAACAATGAAATTCCCTGGAAACTTCGGTCAAATACTTAGGTATACTGCTGGACAAAAGGTTAACCTTTCAGAACAACACTGAAGCTACCTTGCTAAAATGTGAAAAAATGTTTAAAATCCTATACAGTTTTCTGCAAAGGAAATCGAAACTAAACTTTAAAAATAAGGTCCTTCTCTATAAAGCAGCAATACGGCCAATAATTACATATGCGTCTCCAGTCTGGGCAGATTGCGCTAACTGTCATAAAAAAACACTCCAAAGAATTCAAAACAAATATCTAAAAGCTATACTAAATGTTCCTCCTTGGTACCGTACATCCTTATTACACGAAAAATGTAAAATGCCTTTTATAACCCAACATCATAAAAATATTCAGACCACCTACATACAAAAATTCGAAACAAATCCGCTATGCAGACCTATCCCTTAGTCAGGAAATGTTATTTTCCTCAACAAAGCCAGAGGTCGAAAATAATCACCATATAAGTTTATAATCAAGTCAACATGACTTAATTAGATTAGGTAGGTTAATGAATAGATAATACTTTAGATATAAGCTTAGTTATGATAAGCTAAAATTTTTTTTTCTCTCGAACTTGTTGGGGTTTTGTCTGTCAAGTTTTTCCACTCATAGTTTTCCGTACGCCTTACAGGTAAAGCAATATTCGTTATACATCGCAATGCGAGTGAAGTTATTTAATTTGCGAGGAAAGACGTATAGGTCGAACCCGTTTTATGTATTACATGTGAATTACTATTGTAAAATCAAACTATTCATCGTCTAAATATATATCCCTTCACTACTACTAGAAACCTTATTGTAAAAAGCTACCATTGTAAGTTTGGACCGTAAAACCGTCGTGAACGAGATCTTCATATCTTATCTACGATCGTTGGTTGATAGAAGGACGAGTGTTACGAACGCGAACGTAAATCGAGCGAGCGTACCTGCGTCAAAGAAGGCAAACGTAAAGAAACTTAGAAAACAGGAAAAAGATGATCACGTAGTCAAAAACATATATAAAACGGTAAAGGTCCGACGCCCAACGCGTGAGCGTAAAGCGGGGAAAAACATACGTAAGTATACATTACAGATAAAGGACAGAAGGAACACGCCTAACGGACGGGTAATGAAGGAAATGAAAGATAGAAAAAATCCTAAACGAACTACTAATCGAAGTCTCGGCAAAGAAACACTACAAAAGCTACAAGCACGCCTTATTACAAACATGTAAACATTAAACCGTAGATAGGGTAATGTCATGAAAAACCCAAAGTTCCATCGTCCAGCTAACATACCCGGACACATGTAATTATGAACACCTGAACTAATAAACGAAAATAGGGCTAAGCGAGCGCGCCTTTACAAGGGTAACCAAAATATCCAATCGCTGGCTATCGATTGGCCAAAAAGCCAAAAAGCCAAATAGTTGGCAACCGAATTGAACGGAGGTCTGCTTTAGGAATTTATTCTGATTTATCAGAACAAAAGCCTACTTGCCCGACCCGAACGATTTGAGCGCCTTCACTTCAACGATTTTCTAAACTAGCACAGGTCCACCGTTAGAAACTAGCTCTGGAAGTCCAGAGCATAAGCCTAACGTCCGATCCTAGCTAAATCCGAAAAACGACGAAATTAACGCGAAAGTTTCCTGGACGATCATACTTCGCGTGATCATCCTACAATGGCGGAACCGTGTTCCGATTTGTTCCCGTCAGCAACAACGAGGGAATGCCAACACTGCAATGTATATAAGTGCAAGTAATATTATACTCGAATGGCACCACTACCGGCAGTACGTCTTAGCTCGTACACTCACCCGTTTAGCCATGTAGGCGTAGATTACCTAGGTCCACTGGATGTAGTGAATGGTAGACCAAAGGAGAAAATATACGTAACAGTATTCACATGTCTGGTCACCAGGGAAATTCACTTGGAAGTGGCGCATCACCTGCCCACCAATTCTTTCATTATGGCAGTAAGAAAGTTTATGTCACGGAGAGATTCAACGACTCACATATTTTCTTACAATGGCACTAACCTTGTAGGAGCCAGCAACTTGCTAAAACGAGAATTCGCTGCCATGACCCACGACGTTGCCGACGTTGCCCGCACCACATGGGCCTTTAATCCACCGTCGGCACCACACATGGGAGCGCTTGTTTACGGACGGAGCTTACGGTTCTAGCAGACGCTAAGAATTTGATCAATTTGCGTCCATTTTGTTATATGCCACTTACCTCGGGAATCGAAGAACTCTCACCAAACCACTTTTTTCCAGGAAGTTTTTTAGGAACAACACTTCTGGCACCCTGTCCAGATGTGGCGGATGCACTACGAAATAGCTCAAACAATACTTCCTACATCTCGACCTACGCATGAAGATACGACCTCAATCCGCGTTGGGGATTTGGTGTTCGTTCCGGAAGGCAATAGGAACGATTGGATCACAGCGACAGTAGAAGTGCACAAAGGAAGGGATCGACGTATACGTCAAGCTGCAGTGTGCACACCTACGGGTAAAACTATGAACAGAACGGTATTAGAGTTTGCGGTACTGAAAATCGAAATAGATCAACGGGAAATAACTCGATACTAGAGAGCAAACTACACTATCCAAGCTAGTTGTAAGCAAATTCTCGCGAACTATAGAATTTACGGGGTGGAAACTTGCTAACCACGCGCGACACAAAAGCAGCAAAGATGTCATTTTCTGTAAACATCATCATGTCAGCAGTCGGGCGAAACAGTTGTCACCTAGTTTTGCTGAATATAGCGAATTTGTTTAGAGGAACACACACCAGGTGGCGCTAGGAGCAAAATTAGGTTCGGCAAAAGGTTCATCGATCGACGCTAGTTTATCGATCGGATCGGCTGGATCGATTTGATGCCCAAACAAGGTGATAGTTCCAAAAAACGTGATCCTAGGCTAAGACAGAACGATGCAAGCAGGATATGTGTAGCGTAGCGAGTTAGTAACATATGGAACACCATAGTGAAAGAGCAGGACTATTTTTTTAATCATTAGCAACAACAGCAACACCAGCACCACCAGCAACATAATTATAAATCACGATTATAATAAAGTGTTAATAATGAGAAAAGTTGTACATTCGAAAAAGCCGATTCGAATGAGCAATAGTTCTTCCCACAATGGGTATACGGTGATAATGAATACGCTGAATGGAAAAAAGGGATTGCTATGTTCCCAAACATTTTCCAACTTAAGATACCACGATGGTAATTCAAAGGTGCACGCAAACGAAGTTCACAGTCTCATTAAATAGAGTGTTGGTTTAAAGGTTCCGGGTCATAACAACCTGTTTAACATCACCCTTAAACATGTTGGTAGTTCCTTTATATGGAGCACATCCCTCCCACCGTATGGTTCAATAAGCTTCTCCGGAATAAAAACCTTAATGTTTTTTACAACGAATAAATAAATAGAATTGGTCAACATTCAAAATACAGAGTAAGCACTTAAATAAATAGGAAACCTATGTACTAATACAAATATGAATTGATAATAAAGCGAATAATTTCTATGTTGAAATTTTCTCTTTAAAAAAAATTAAATAAAGAACTTCAAAGGTGCTTGGCCAATACCACCAGAAGCTGTTCAATTACACGTTTTTACAGATGCTAGTGAGCAGGATAAGGGTTTATGGCGTACTTTCAACTCGAAATTGGAGACAAAGTTTGATGCGCATTAGTAATTTAAAAAAATCGAATTTCGAGAAATTCGAACTCTCACAGATTCGTGTAATTGAAGACACGTGAATACAAAAGAAAATTCAGCTGACTGTCTGTATAAATGGAACAGAGATTCCGAAATCGACGCGCACGGAAAATGGTTACATAACCGGTAGTTTTTTTTTACCTTCCGAAAGAGTTTTAACCAGTACAAAAACTCGTAAAATCCACAGCGGATGAGAAAAAAAGAAAGGAAAGTACATCTTCTCGCTCACACAGTCTATCCTCCCGAAGTTCCTTGTATAGACACATTTCGGTTTTCTAGATTGATAATGCTACTGAGGACAGTTGCTATAGTCCAAAGATTCCCGTCGAACTGTCGACTGAAGAGGCAAGGAGAATCGGTACGAACCCTCACAGCTACCGATAAGTAATTAAAGCTTATTATCAAGGGACAAGTGCAAGCAAAGGTTGTTCCAATTGAGTCAGAGGAATGTCAGCGGTCAGAAACAATCCTATTTTTGAATGGCACAAAAAGACTATATCCAAAGAAATGTAAAAGCTCTTATGAATAGCGACGAAGATAGATAGATAGATTAGCCACAAAAACAAATGTGGAACGATCGAGCCTTTTGCAAGGTTTTCAATAATCTATACCTATAATCTAACACCATATTACGACACTAATACCACGTCACTACCACGAACGTTACGCACATGCTAATCGGGAGACTGTGGTGAACAAAGCCCGTCAGTGTTTTTATCATCATCATATCAAATCAATCAATTTGATCAAATATCAAATACCATGTTTACGAACAGCTGTCGACAAAGTGATCAGATTCTGCTAACGCTGCAAATTTCGAAAGTGTAAGTCACAAAGTCCTCCAATAGCTCAACTACCAGCGTAACGACTTACACCGTTCTACACGTCCATTCAGCAACATATGAGTGGATTACCTCGGTCCAATAGATATCAGTAATGCACGACGAAATAAAAAGCGGTTTGTGGCTGTCTTCACCTGCTTAGTGACCCGAGTGGTTCATCTAGAGGTTGCACACACCCTGTGTACGGAATTGTGCATAATAGCCATCAGAAGATTCGTTTGTCGAAGAGGACCACCGGCTGAAATATTTTCAGACCAGGGAACGAACTTCCAAGGGGCCAGCAACGAGCTGAAAAAGTAGATGGCAGATGTCAATCTCGCCTACGCAATTACATTTACAAATACTTACACTACGTGGTCTTTCAATCCTCCATCGGCGCCACATATAGGTGGAGCATGGGAACGTTTGGTACAAAGTGTTAAAGAAGGATTGAAAGCGTTGTATGATGGCAGAAGGTTGAACAATGAGATATTGAAAACGGTTCTGATCGAAGTAGAAAGCTTGATAAACTCTCACCCACTAACATATATGCCCCAAACGTCGTCAGATAAGGAAGCATTAATTTCGAATCATTTTCTTTTAGGCGACTCGGATGGAGTGAATGAAAAGATAATTTGCGATCGTTACCGGGATTCGCTGTAACCCTGCGTAGTAGCTACCAACGAACAGTGGTTCTTGCAGAAACAATGTGGGGCCGTTGGTTGAAAGAATACGTTCCAACACTTAACCGACGTACGAAGTGGCTAGCTCGAAGCAAACAGTTAGAACCAGAAGATTTAGTATTAATCAAAGAGAGCCAGGAAAGAGTGGCCAAGAGCGATAGTGCAGAAAACTTACCCGGTGATAAACGCGGAGCTAGACAATCAACTATAAACGTGAAACACTACTACAAAATAATGCCCGAAATCGATAGTGAACAACAGTTTCGTGCAGGCAGATGTGTTCACGGGGTGCTGCTGGGGACAGCTGGTAAACAACAATCGGATGTTATAATTGTGCCAATATTCCCATGCGGTTGTTGTTGTTTACCAGCTGTCATCTGATGGTCGATTCGATCTCAATGTGCAATCGATATATAAAGAGTCGTGCTACCGATCGCTAGATGGCGCTGGTCACTCCTGGGTAGTGTTGGGAAGATTGAGATTTGGAAGATCCGATCCTTTGAAGGTTACGATCGGATCGGATCCCAAATGACGGATTCTAAAAGGATTCGAACCGATTGGGATTCGAAAAGAAATCGATCCGATTGGGATCCTAAAATTAATTAATTACTTAAATTAAATCGATCCGGTTGGGATTCTATAGGGATTGGATCCGAATGAGATTTTATAGGGATTTGGTTGGAGATAGACCTCAACCAATGTGCTCTCACGCTATGACAGGATTGATTGTTTTATAGACATAGCGAGACAGCATATTGTGTTGCTTGTAGGAATCCTATTGGGATCTGATAAGAAGAAGAAGATGAGGGATCGATGATTATGAAAGTTATGAAAGGCACTGGTGTTGTTGTGTTATTTTCGCTGGCGCCAAGTAAAAGCATCGTCGGACTGACGTCATTCTTGTACGGTGAAGCGTTATTATTCAGTGGCATACGATCGAAGCTTTGTTACGATGTTAATTTTTTTTCGCGTTGGTATATCTTAGTGTACCATCTTTTGCCGAGTTACGCGAATAATGCGTGCTAGAGAAAATCGCGTACCTCGAATTTCAACGTAACTCGAATTCCAATAATAATATCGTTTTTATTTAGTATTTAGGAATCGGTTTTTTCTTTTCATGTTATGAGACACATTAGTAATTAATATTTTTGCATTTATTTACATAATGAAAACAATTTTATTACCAAAATTTATGTTTGTTAAATATTTTTTTATTTTACTTAATTTATGTTATGACGGCAATGCCGTATTTCCATATTTTTTTTTGTTATTTTTTTGTGTTGATCGGCTTGTGATCTATTCTTGACAACAATGTGATCTATTCTTGATACTGATGTTCAAAACACTAAATTATCAAAATCAACACGAGATAACTGTAAGTATCCATTATTTAACAGGTGGGCTGATAATTGTTTGGCCTATGACAGTAAAACACTTTTTTTTGGCCAAATTGTTTTTTTGTATTCAACATACGTCCCTTCAAGGGCGATAAACCGATTTTGACGGTCTTTAAATTTTTCGATACCCTTTTTGTAGTAGTATTTGTCCTTTGCCCCAAAAAAGGCCTCAATTTCGGCGAACACCTCTTTATCCAACGAAAATTTCTTCTCAGAGGACATCCTTTTGGGATCTGTGAAATGGAGTTAGTCAGTGGGAGCCAGATATACGAAATACGGTGGGTGACGGAGCATCTCGTGGCCTAATTCATGAATTTTTGTCATTGTTTTTACTGATTTGTGGCACGGTGCGTTGTCTTTATGAAACAATTTTTTTTTCTTCAAATGTGGCCGTTTTTTGGCGATTTCGTCCTTCAAACACTCTAATTACTTGATTTAGTAGTCGCTGTTAATGGTCTTTACTTTCTCGAGATAGTCGATGAAGATTATTCCTTGCGAATCCCAAAAAAACTGGGGCCATAACCTTGCCAGCTGATTGTTGCGTTTTCCCTGCTTTGGAGCAAGTGCATCGCGTCTAGTCCACTCGGATGATTGTCTATTGGACTTTGGAGTGAAGTGGAGAAGCCAAGACTCATCCATGGACACATATTGACGCAAAAACTCGGATTTATTTCACTCAAACAGCTCCAAACACTGCTCCGAACCATCAAAGGGGTTGTTGTTTGTGGTCAAATCTGAGTTCGCGCGGCAGCCATTTTGCACAAAGCTTTCTCATATCCAAATACTCGTGAACGATATGTCCAACACGTTCCTTAGACATCTTTAAGGTGTCAGCTATCTCGATCAACTTCACATTACGGTTGCTTTTAATAATTTTGTGAATTGTTTTAATGTTTTCGTCAGTAACCACCTCTTTTGGGCGTCCACTGTGTTCACCATCTTCAGTGCTCATTTCACCACTTTTAAATTTATTATACCAATTTTTTATGGTTGATTTTAGTGGAACAGTGTCCAAAGAATCTTCATCAATTTTTGGTTTTAACTATATGTTTCCCCTTCAAAAACTAATATTTTATCATCACGCGAAATTCCTTCTTTTCCATGATTACTCAAAACACCAAAGATGCGTCATACAAAGTACTCTAGCACATTGGGATACGGCTCGAGTGCTGTCAAATTTGGACAGAATTCGTTTGAAGGTTGGTACAAACGAAATATGATATGGATAAAAATCTTATAGCGCGATATATGTGTTAGGCCAAACAATTATCAGCCCACCTGTTAGGTTCCTAATTACAACTATGAACACCCTTTGTATGCTTTTTGAGGTGTTTGTGCCTTTAGTAAAGTTGTTTCAACGCAAGTACTGATAAAAAAATGCCTCACATACTTTTAATGGAAAATTACATTAAATTTCCAATATATTCCATATTTTGAATAGTTACGATTTGTTAGCGGTTAAATAGGTTGTGACAATATAATTTTTTTTAATCAAAAGAAGGTGTCCATAATGAAAATCTTTTGCACTTAAATCAATAGAATCTTTCATTATTCGCATAATCTTCATGTTTTATTTAGAGCCATACTGATTTTTGATTAACAATTTCATGTATGGGCATGCGAAATTGATGATTTTCAATTTAAATAAACTATTATTAATCATGGGAAATACAGTGCACGCATACATAATGGTTTTGGAACGATTTTAGGGCGTATAAAGAGTGCTAAATAATTTCCAAAAGAAAATGTCGACATTTATTTGCAATATTATTAGGGCGCTTTTCATATTTGTAGGTATCATGCCACATTTGAATGGTGGAGACGTCAGTGCTTCAGGTGCTATGAATACGGCCACATCGCGATAACGTGTCGGGGCAAGGACCGATCGGCAAAGTGTCATCGATGCGCAGAGGACAAACACCAGGGGCCATGCACCAAAGAACGGAAATGCCTTGTCTGCAAGGGTTCCGACGCAGTCGGACACTCCTTCGGGCAACGAGCATGTCGGCAATCAGGAAGGGTAAATTCTCAGCTAAGGCATGTGTTCTGTCCAAAAACAACTATGTTCACTTGTTCACTTTTCACCCTACGTTGTGTTTATTATCTTTTAAAAAATGAAATGTTTTCGTGTTGGCTCGAAAGCCAGGACTTCCTCGAAGGGCTCGAAGGCCAGGTCTTCCTCGTTGGGCTAACACGCCAGGTCTTCTTCGATAGGCCTTAAACCAAGCCTTTTTCGATAGGCCTAAAGCCTAGGTCTTCCTCGATGGGCCTAAAACCAAGGTCTTCCTCGATGGGCCTAAAGCCAAGATCTTCCTCGATGGGCCTAAAGCCAAGGTCTTCCTCGATGGGCCTAAAGCCAAGGTCTTCCTCGATGGATGAGAGCCGGATGATGAGGCTGTGAGAGCCGTATGCAATGCTCAGAGAGCCGTCGTGATGAGACTGAGAGCCGTCGTGATGAGGCTGAGAGCCGAACGTGGTGAGGCTGCGAGAGCCAACGTGGTGAGGCTGCAAGAGCCGACGTGGTGAGGCTGCAAGAGCCGACGTGATGATGTTGCGAGAGAGGATGGAACTATCCTTAGTCCTTGCGCGTTCACTAATAACTGACTAAAACCAGCGCAGGATCCCCTTTTATACCCTGTTTTTCGGGTGCGAACGGATCACTCGCGGGAAGCATCTTACGCTCTGGTAGCAAAAATGTTGCGTTTGCTACAGTAAGTCGTGCGCTAGGCGGAATTTCTAGGAAATTTTGGTTTCTGATACAACAGCATGATTAAAGTCTTCCAACAGAACCTTAACCATTGCCGTTTGGCACAGGATATGCTGCTGCAGACGGATCCCGGAGAACAACGGCAACTGGGTAGCTGATCCGTCGGGCCAAATCGCAGCAGTATCAATTGGGGAATATCCTATCCAGCGCATCATCGAAAATCGACGCAAGGACTTCGTCGTAGTAGAGACGCGCGGGATTATCTTTTGCTCAGTGTACTTACCCCCGGTGAGCGCAGATGCACCGCTGGAGGACTACAAGCGAAAATGGACGGAGATTGCGGCAGTGCTTCCACGGAACCGAGACACGGTCATCGGCGGCGACGTCAATGCCTGGTCTAGAGCATGGGGCCTGGAGCGACGCGACAATGACGGACAACGGGTCAGAAGGGGAGCAGTCGTTATGGATGCAGCTGCGTCGCTTGGTCTTGTCCTGCTAAACGAAGGCAACAGGAGTACATGGAACGGCGGCAACGGACGCAACTCAATCGTGGACGTGACCTTCTGCAGTGCTTCGCTGGTGGGAAATAACGGCTGGCGAGTAACGGACGAGAACCCGAGCGACCATGGCACCATAGAGTATACCGTAAGGCGGAGGACTCAGCAACGAAACATCGACCAGCAGCCAGAGGGACGTTGGGCGACCAAACACTTCAACAAGGACCTTTTCATTGAAGCGTTTAGGTTGCAGAACATACACGAACACACTCTGACTGCTGAAGAACTAACCCGGACCATGACAATCGCCTGCGATGTTACAATGCCGAGACAACCCCGGAAACGGAGTGGACGACCAGCGGTATACGTAAGAAATGCCTTCAACACGGCAAATTGGACGGCGATTGGCGCGGCGTTGCATCGAAAGGACACCCCGAAGTATTTACTGGCCATGCTGCTGCACTACTTCGTAGGACGGACGCTGCACTACGAGACCGATGAAGGAATAGTGTCGAGGACAGTATCTGCAGGCGTTCCACAGGGTTCGGTCCTAGGACCAACACTGTGGAATGTCATGTACGACGACCTACTCCGAATACCGCTCGATGGACTACGAGCAGACATCATCGGTTTCGCGGACGACGTGGCATTTACCCTGCTGGGAAGGACAACGGAACAGATCAGTACACAGGCTACAGCGAACTTAGAGAGGATCGAGAGATGGATGACAGGAGTCGGATTGGAACTAGCCCATCAAAAGACTGGATTCATGATCTTCTGCACCCACCACATCCCGCAGCAAGGACAGCTACAGACGGGAGGTCACTCGATCACCTCGACGGAGTCACTGAAATACCTGGGGGTCGAGCTCTGCCGTAAACAGCACCACAGCCGGCATTTAGAAGCGGTCAGAGAATTTCAGAGGATCGACGACAAGGATGCATAGCACACACGCCCCTGCAAGGAGTAATACGCATCTCAGCGCATCGGCAGGGTTGGATCAGGTCGAGGAGTGGTTTTAGCGAAGTCGCGCCAGGACGCTAATTCCTTCCCCCGGAATTAGCGGACCTGGTGAATCCCGCACTGTTCACCGGATGGACGGTGGTTTACAGACGCTTATGGCAACCGTATCCACCCTTCTCTTACGTGTTCGTCTTTTGAAGATTCCCTCCCCGTTAAAAAAAATAAATAAATAAAACAAAAAAAAGGTATCATGCCACATTTCATCGATAAAATTTTCATAACATCAGTTTCTGCACACATGCAAACGATTTAATTGCTCGCAAACCAAAACTGAGATTAGTGGCCCGGCCAGCCACCGGCAAGAACCGATGAATATTAAGATGAATTGTTACGAACGCGAAAAGAATTCATGAATGAGCATGAACGAGCTAGCACCCAAAGGGTGGTTAATCATAACAATTGAGAAAACCGCGAAATCGGTCGAAATGATAAAAACGCGAACAGAACTCATGAGCATGCTAGCAACCAAGGTGAGGGTGTAAATCATAACAGTTGACAAAACCGCGAGCTCATAAGTAAACAACGTCCGGAGACCCGTTCGAAAGGCGCATAAACAATAAGAGACATCCCGGTTTGATATGATAAACAAATACGATCAACGATACGGTTAAGGATTATTATTATTATTATTTATTAATTCATCGGACATGCACGTGTCTTAATGAATACTTAATTGGTAATGTGACAAAGAGACAACGGACCTAACAAGACGAGTTGGACATTGATGGACAGAAACGGAGACGTTCGCGAAATGCCGGTTGGGAAATACCAAAGTCATACACATTGTAATTAGCGTTAAAAACTGTACACATCACATTTACGGGATCTGTTTGACCAAAAGTGGTTCTATATCGCGAAGTTTTGATTATTTCCCGTTGTCTAAGTCTCCTGGATGGGGCCAAAAAGTTAATGGAGCTAAGAAGGGCCGGTGCATCAATGTCGTTACCGATGAGGCCAGCAACAAACATACACTGAAAATAAGAAACAAACATACACTGAAGAAATAATTATTGCAAAAAAGCTGATACCATAAGACAATACACTCTCACAATGCAAGATATGCTAACGAAAGAAGAATTATTCGATCTTTCAACATAAGATTTGCCAACGTAAGGAGAATGATTCTATCGTTCATCTCGTGTTGCTGCGGGAACAAAGTTCGGACTGCTTGGTCCGCCGCCGTAGGTAGACCACGCGAAGATTGGCCTACCATGAAACTCTCGCGCTAGTTTCGGACCGTCGTAGCCAAATCGGACGTTAGGCTTGGCTCTGGAATTCCGGAGCTAGTTTCTAACGGTGGACCTTGCTAGACGGAAAACCGTAGAAGTGAAGGCGCTCGGAATTGTTCGGGTCGGACAGTTAGGCTTTTGTTGCGGTCGTATTGCGTCTGCTTATTTGCGATAATTGTCGTATAGTCGATTGTATTTGTTTACAGTATCAACGGTGAGGGCTCTTATTGTTTATACGCTTTTCGAACGGGTCTCCGGACGTTGTTTACTTATGACCTCACGTATCTTTCAATTGTTATGTTTTTGTTCCCCCTTTGAGCGCTGGCATGCTCATTCATGAGTTCTGTTCGCGTTCTTAACATTTCGACTGATTTCGCGGTTTTCTCAATTGTTATGATTAACCCCCTTCGGATTCTAGCATGCTCATTCATGAGTTTTGTTCGCGTTCGCAACATCTCGCTTTCGCTTTCAAATCTCAAGACACATTGTTAATATATAAGCACGAGAAATCAAACCTAACCACGGTATCTTCAAGTCGCTGGGTTGGCAATCGAATTGAACGGAGGTCCACACTAGATACTTACTCTGATTATTCAGAATAACAGGCTAGTGTCCGACCCGAACAATTCCGAGCGCCTTCACTTCTGGCAGTGAAGGCAGAGGTACACCGTTAGAAACTCACCCTGGGAAACTCAGTTACGAAGCCTAACGTCCGATCCGAGCTGATCTGAAAGGTGAACGAGACTTGCGCGAGAGTTTCAGGGTAGGCCAATCTTCGCGTGGTCAACCTACGGCGGCGGATCCAGCAATCCGAACTTTTGTTCCCGCAGTAACATGAATATTATCAAAGATCAAAGATGAATATTATTGAGAAATAAAATGAGAGTTAAATATGAGGCCAAGCCGTCTCCCAAGAAAAAATGAGAGCAGAGTTCTCCCTACGTAGAATAAAATTTCTCTTCCTAGAGAAGGTTTTAAGAAATGGTATTAACAACGTTGTGTGGATGGATCTTTTTGTCTTAACAGTGCTTAGGTATGGTTTTATTAGGGGCTACAAGAATTGCATGTCTCAAAATAATACTTAAGGACATGAAAATAGCAACATCGTCAAAATCATGATAAAACTTAAAATGTTATTTGGGAGTGATGGAACGAGGCGACTAATTAGGACCAAAAGGATAACGGATATCTAGTGAAACGGGACTGAAGTCGGATGATGAACGATCCGTGTTGAGCTCTGTTGTAAATTCTAAATGCCGTTGTTGACGATTTCTCTCAGTTAACTATCAAAGTCAAAATTTTAATCAAGTGTCGTTAGTTGTTGAATGTACACCAGGATACATTTCTATTGTTTCCTTTCTTCGCTGCCTGCACATTGAGACTCCTTTTATTGGTGCCAGTTTATTTGAAGGACCATGCGCACACTGGTCCGAAGTTGGGAGTTCAGAATGACGCGAGTTAGCGAAACTATCACTTCGGATCGTAAAGATGTTTAAGAGAAACGAAAGCTTTCTTTCTTTTAAGGCGGATAGGCTGAGAGTATATTTCTATATTTCGTCCTTAAATCTAATAAACTATTTCTATTTCACAGTTTGAGGAAGCAGGATGGAAGGGTTAAGAATTTGTTGTTTCGCTGCTTGCTTGATGGTGGGTTAGAGTACCTGATGTACGACGGTTTATCAGGGAATTCCAATACGGGTCTAGGGATGTATATGTCCGAATAGCCAGGGTACAGATGACCAGGTAAAGGTGCATGACGATGGTTGGTAAATTGTTTTACAACAGTATGCTGGCATGGATGTGGGCGTGAAGGACATTTTAGAGTGTTGATACCTGGATGATGTTCATGTCTTGCAGCTGAACGGATGTTTATGTATCTGTAGCATAATGTATTCCTCGGGTAGATATCATAGGAAAGGGTACATCCGGTGGAAAGGTTGCGGCGACGTGCGTTAACTTGCCTCTCCTTAAATCTGAGGCTCCGTACAAAGGCATTCCTTCATAGTTGGCGGTTTATAGATTGCCGATGTCTGTGATACTGGTTGGGTATTGATGTTGATATCTGTCTTTTTTACATATTTTTGACGCAATGTATCCACCGACAGCAATCAATAAACAGAGTGCTTATTTTTCGTATGCTGCAAATAGTATCAAATGTGAACCATACGGATGCTGGTTGTCCCTTCATAATTACTGGTATGCGAGTCGAGTTGTCTTCTTGTAGATCTTCCATCTTATAAAACTCTTTATCCAGTGATGTTACGATAAACATTTGCGATTTATGGGAAAGGTAATAGGGATGAGGAACATGAATGTGTTTTCCTATGTTATTTATACCATAAACTTGGATTTTGTTTAGTATGTTTTCGCTTAATCTAGGACAACTTATTATAAACAATAGTTCATTGTTATTCGTCGCTATTTTTCAGGTGTGTATATGTCAACGCCTCGGATATTGTATGCACCGTTATGTTTTGCTTTCTAATGTCAATCATTATTAAATCTGCTTCTTTACTATTGATTATACGTGGATTAGTGATTCCAAGTTTGGCTAGGGCGATGCTATCTGTGAAATAAAATTATTCAAATATAACTTTTAAATCATTTTTATGAAATCTTTTTCCCTGTTTGGTGGTTATTGTCGTTCTGTTGACTCGTTGAACATCAACTTTTTTGTAGGGTTTAGCTAGTTTAACTCTACGCTTGGTTTTCATAAACGCCTTTGATTTGGTTGTTATAACCCGTTCTTTTTTATTCTTGTTGTAAGATCAAATGTCTTTTTCTTGTTTCTTCTTTATGTTATCGCTAACTTTCTGCATAATAGTCAACGTAAGTTCGGAAGGTGTTATAATTTCGAGTGGTGTGTATTTAGTAGTTGAATGAATAGAGTTGTTATACTTGTGCACTGCGATATTCATTAATTCGATAAGATTCTAGAAAGGATGATCTGATTGTGTTATGTAACAAATTTCTATTAAGGTAGAATGAAATCTCTCTACAACACCATTCATCTCACTCCTGCCTGTTGCTGTGATATAAGGCTGAATATTTAAAGTGTTGAAGAATTCTCTTACATTTCCTGAGTTGAATGATTTTTCTCCATCCATAACGATAATTTCAGGAGGTTTGTGTTTCAATATGATTTCTTTTAGACCTGGGAGTATGTCCACAACAGCTCTGGAATCAATTTTGACTACTTGAGCATATTTTGAAAATTTGTCAATGCAGGTTAAAAAATAAAGTTTATTCATGAACAGAATGTCTACGTGCATTATTTCGAAGGGTGCACTTGGCAAAGGTGTTTTTGTCATAGGAGATTTAATGGGGTTTCTATCATACTTGCATTCGTTGCATGTTCTGCAATTTCGAATAACATTTTTGATTTGTTGAGCCATTTTTGGAAAATAGTATTTTTGTAAGATCTTTAACTTGTTTTCTTCGCAACCTTTGTGTGCTCTGTTATGTTCCTAGCAGATAATGTCTAATTGATCATTGTAATTTTCTACATCCTTTAATAGTTTTTGTGTATATCGAATTTTTAGTAAATTCTGTCTTTTTCTTGTACACTTCTTGAATTTTTCCCATTAAAGCTTCACTAGTGAACAATCCATTTAGCTTCGAGGGGTCAAAATATGTTTTCAAAATGTTTTATAGAGTTGAATCACTCGTGTTTGAAATTGTAATGTCAAATTTTTTTATGTTGGTAAATGGTTCAGTTGTGGCAACATGGTCGATTCCTTCGTTTAACATGATTTGCTGTCGTAAAGCGTTTAAAGATGCTTCGGTTTAAAGGTGTGATAGGGTAAATGTGAGAGGTTGGTGGTCGGTCAATATTTTAAATTTTGTACCATACAGATAATTTCTAAATGTCTTTAAGACCCATATAATTGCTAGCATCTCTTTTTCTGGTACAGAATATGACTCCTCTGTTTTAGAGAGTGTACGGGAACTGAAATAAATAGGTTTATCCTTTCCGAGTTCACCTTGTGAAAGAACCGCTCCAATTGCATAATCTGAGGCGTCCGTTGTAAGTATTAACGGCATGCTATAATAATCGGGATAAATTAGAATGTCTGACGAGGATAATATGTTTTTCAATTTTTCGAAACATTTCATTTGTTCCGTGGAGAGTGTTATTTTGCTATTTGAAGACATATTTTTCTCACCACGTAGGCTATTAGTCAAAGATTTTGCTATTTTCGCGTAGTCCTTAATAAATCTTCTATAATAACTTGTCAATCCCAAAACCGATCTCAATTGTTTAATTGTTTTGGGTAGGGGAAATAATTTTATGACTTCAATCTTTTTTTCATTTGGTTTCACTTGAAATAATATGTCCTAAAAACTCAATCTCCTTGTGAAGGAATTCGGATTTGTCTAATTGAACCTTCAGATTGGAAGCATTCAATGTAGAAAGAACTTTATCTAGATTTTCCAAATGTTCTTGAATTGTTCTACCGAATACGATTACATCATCCATATAGATGTAACAGATTTCGCCTATATCATCGCGAAGTATATCATCAATAGCTCTTTGAAAAATGGCCGGTGCATTTTTCAGACCAAACGGCATTCTTGTAAATTCATATTTACCGTTGTTAATAGAGAATGCAGTTTTTTCAATATCCTGTGCATTCATCTGAATTTGATGAAATCCTGATGCAAGATCAAGGTTTGAAAAGTATTGTTGGCCGCGTAGTTGATCAAGGACACACGAGATTTCTGGCATTGGATACCTGTCGCTTATTATCTTTTCATTTAATTTCCGGTAATCTATTACCATTCTAAACTTCTTTTCACCAGAAGCATCTACTTTCTTTGGAACGATCCAAACGGGGGATGTCCAAGCGGATCTGGATGGTCTAATTATTCCATTCTCTAGAAGTTTCTTAATTTGTGAATTAACTTCTTCTGTATATACAGCTGGGTATGGATAGACCCGTTGATGCACCGGTATTTCATCAGTTGTATTTATACGACATTCAACTTTTGTCGCACAAGACAGCTTTATAGTAGGTTCATAAAAAACTTGCTCATTTTTATATAACACATGAGCTAATTTTCCTTGTTCTGAGGGGTCTAAATGATCTAGTCTAAAATCAATCGCATGTTTTTCGTTTTGTTTCATATACTTCTTAAATGGTATTACAAAAGGTGTTCCAAAATCAGTTGCTATGATCAAATTATTTTCTTCAAAACACAATTTTGTATTAAGTGTTTTGAGTATGGGTGTACCTATGATGCCACCGAAAAATGGATGGAAATCGTGTATCAAAAATTGAAATTTCAGCATAGATTTAGGCGCAAAGAAAGCAATGTCGATTGCTGATTTAATATTGAATTCACCGTTAGCGCTTATAATTTTAGAGGCTTTCATTTCGTACGGTTTGCTTCCTTTGTAAGATGAAGCCAATTTAGACGAAATCAAGTTAATATTCGATCCTGAATCGATTAAAAATGGGTATTCTCCCATGACAGTTCGCAAGATGATGTATGGAAGGAAAGATTTCACCATCCTGCGGTCCATTCTAAAAAATTACTTTCCTCTTCAGTTTGTTGATTAGAAGTGCTATAAAATGTATTCGCGTTCCTAGTTATATCTATTTCATTGAGATGGGATGATCCTGAAATATACTCCAGTGGGGTATCAATGGAGTATATTTGACCACTGCGAGGGGGAGACTTTCTATAGCTTTGCCGATTGCCATAGTTCAAGGAGTTTGATCGTATGGAAGGATCGACTTCCATAGGTACGGGGTAATTATTACGCTGTTGTGTTGAAGGAATCCGCTGATGATTCACGGGTTTATATCCCTCAGGGTACATGTTTGTATGTTGCGGAAAATTCCTATATTGAGAGAAATTTCTTGGCGGGAGAGGTCTTTGCTGACTTGTATTAAAAATAGGGCGAGGTGGTGGTGGTGGGACGTAAAGCTCTCGTGGTTTTGGTATGTTGTTTACCCTTGTGTCTGATTTAAATGGAGCACACCTCATATTCATATTGCAATATTCAAGGCAATAGTTATATGCTGCATTTAAATTACTTGGATGATGGTTTTTCAGCAAAAAACAAAGAGGGTTCTCAAGGCCTCTAATAAAACAATCGAGTGCTTTTTCTCTAAAATATGCTATATGTACTTCTGAATTTATAGCATATTTAGGATCAGTCTGAATTTGTGTTACTATTGCTGTTAGTAAATCATTCACTCGACTAAAATAACTGCTTAGGGATTCTGAAGATTTCTTACTGATCCCTGTGAGTTCATGATCGAGAGTTTTTAACTCCCTTTTATCTTTGTAATAAAGCAGCAATGTAGATTTGATACTAGACCAATCGCCTGTATTGCAGCTAGTATTAAGCACATCTGCCGCTTCACCTTTAATTTTCCTACGAATTGTTCCCTCAATTACATGGTACTCAATGGAGTCTCTCGAAAGACGAGCGTACATTCTAAGTACGTTTTCTACTTCTAAGTTCTTAACGTTTTCCTCACTTATTACACTTTCACAACTCACTTGTTATTTATTTTTTTTTTGTTGGTAAATTATGCACCTTATATGCCTAAGTTAAAATTAAAAGTAATTTTGACTCACGCCAGTATCGCAATCACGAAGATCATGTTCCTTTTTCTTATTTCGGCTGCTTGATGCTTCGGGTGGTCCTTTTGGGCTCTGCCTACTACGGGTCCCAGGCTTCTTCGGAGAGAGATGTCTTCGAGTGCAGATCGAAAGTGGTCCTTCGTCTGTTTGTGCAGGGTTGGTATTTTTTTGAATCACCTCACTTTGACTACAGGCCCCACGTTGGGCGCCAGTTAGCGAAACTATCACTTCGGATCGTAAAGAAGTTTAAGAGAAACGAAAGCTTCCTTCTTCTAAGGCGGATAGGCTGAGAGTGAATATATTTCTAAATTTCGTTCTTAAATCTAATAAACTATTTCTATTTCACAGTTTGAGGAAGCAGGATGGAAGGGTTAAGGATTTGTTGTTTCGCTGCTTGCATGATGGTGGGTTAGAGTACCTGATGTACGACGGTTTATCAGGGAATTCCAATAAGGGGCTAGGGATGTATATGTCCGAATAGCCAGGGTACAGATGACCAGGTAAAGGTGCATGGCGATGGTTGGTAAATTGTTTTACAACGGTATGCTGGCATGGATGTGGGCGTGAAGGACATTTTAGAGTGTTGATACCTGGATGATGTTCATGTCTTGCAGCTGAACGGATGTTTATGTATCTGTAGCGTAATTTATTCCACGGGCAGATATCATAGGAAAGGGTACATCCAGTGGAAAGGTTGTGGCGACGTGCGTTAACTCGCGCACTTGGTTTTCTTACCGGTACTAATTTTGTCACTGGTGCTGTCTTTCCGGTAACCGTTGGTCTCGTTCCCATCTAACACTCACTATCCTTTTTCATAGTGCGTACGCGTTACTCTAACACTACTACCCACTACGCAATAAAGGAGTAATGTTTTGTAAATTCTGCTTTGTACGGGATCACTTCTTTCAGGGCACACTACTGTCCGTTGAACCCACTCCACGTACTTTTAAACACGCACTTTGTTATCTCCGACTGCACGCTACGCTGCACAGTATCCGCACTAACACATGAATACAATCCTGATCACAGGCACCAATGTTCGGATGGTTGTTTCTCTCGTGTTGGTCGCGGTGGTTAGCTCTTTTATTTTACGTGGTGTCGCTTTGGTTGTCTGCTACGTTGTTGCTGGACTTATCAATTTGACCCGTTGCCAAATCGCATGCGTAAACCACCCAACTAACAATTCTCGATCTTACATTCTAAACCGAACAATGCTTGCAATAAGGGCTCATTCAATTATTACGTAACGCAAAAATTGTCAATTTTCGACCCCCTCCCCCCCTATTGTTACAAAACGAAACACTGGACGAAACCCCCCTCCATTAATTACGTAACATTTGGATGACCCCCCCCCCCCCTCCCCTTGTTTGAAAAAAATGAAATTTTCTTAAGTAATCCATGTAATTCAATCGTATTTAGAGTAATGCAAAAAAAGCACACATACTGTCCAATAAATTTACTACTCACGCCAGGCTGACTTGCTTGATCGTTGCTAATAATTTGAAGCGGTTTTAGAACCTACTTCGATCTAACCAGCTACGATTCTGCATACGATACTTCATTAACCATGTTTGTTTTCAGGCTGTCAGTATCTTTCATCAATATAATTGGCATCATTGACATGTACCAAGTTAACTAAACCAAGGTTGGATAGGTTCTGGATAAAGATATTAATTTCCGGAAGACGCTTTGTACACAAGTCTTCAACACCACAGATCCCAAATGAAGGATTCATTCGCTAATCGTCCATTCAAAAAAGCTTAAGAAGCTCGTTTGATAGTTTACATTACATAGTACTATGGCGAATCGATGTAATCTATTAAGATAAATAATTCGTACGTAAATTTGTGTTTGTACGTAAATTTGCGTGTACGTCAATGAGAATTCACTGTCAGCTAGTCCGGGGGAAAACTAATAAAACATTCAAGTTTTCGATGAATAATAGAAGCTGACTGTTTCGATTCAGGCTACCAAGCGTTATTTTGTTCATAAAATTATTTTTTTTGTTTGTAGCAAACAGCTTAACACACACCGCTTCCTACAAGTGTATCTTAAACAATATGCATCCGCACAATTTTTTATTTTCTTTGTACCACCGCAATTTCATGAAAAGTGTTGGTATTACTTCACTTTTGTCGAATTTTATATACACGTACAAATTTTTTCCCGATACTCCATCAAGCGATGACGACATGGTTGTATGTTCAGTAAATGTGCCTACAAGAGCTTTTTCTTAGTTTGATACATGTTATTTTACCAAACTATTGCATTTCTTTTCGTTGTATAACTAACTTTCAGGTGCGACCCAGTGGTGTATTTGGTATCAGTGCCGGTCCTACACGTTAAGACCAGAAACGTGTGTACGAAATTCTATCCAGACTGTTCCCCTGTAGCAAGGACAGATTGCCGGCTAAGTGGTAAAAAAGTTGTATAGCCTGGCAGTTCTAATGAATAAAATAAATTAACTAACTTTCGCACAGAAGTAACAAAGTTTATGGGAGAATGAAAATGAAATCCATGCGATGAATAATGATTAAAATAAAGAACAATAAGCAATAAACTTAACTATAGCAGGTTAAGTTATAAGTAATTAGTTATAATAAGATAATATTTGATAAAAAGGATAGATGGAACACCAACGAGGTTGACATTTTAAGTGGTGTACTAAATTTCAATCGTGGGTAGAATGATTGTTGCGGTTGCTTAATTTTTTTTATTGTTTTGTTTATTCCAAGATTCGTCCCGTTCAAGGTTAATCAAATTTAGAAAATGAGTTGTATTATCCGTGCTATACTAAAGCTATCCGTAAGGTTTTTGGTCATGGATTTTGATGATTTTATATTGTTGTGTACGGTTAGTTTTGTCAATAAAATCAACTGCTTAATGGAATATTACATCCAACAAAGAACAATTTTCAGGTATTTCATTTGAGGAAATGATCGGATCGAAGACACGGTACGAAATATAAAATTTATTGTATAGAAATTTGTTCCGTAGAAATTATGTTGTAATGTAAATTAGAACTTCATAAATGATAAAATAATGGCAGTTTCTGAAAAACAAAAATAGGCCGAGGTAAAGAAACAAAGTACAAATATCGAAATAAACGAAAGACAGGTACGATTGTTCGCGCAGCTGCGGAGAAAATTCAGTATACCACTAAATATTACTTAAATTCTTGACTACAGTTACACATAACCATGCTTGCTTTACTAAGCATACATAAACGCACTACAAAAGTAAAAATAAAATATTAAAATGAAAAATAGTTATATTTTACAATGCAAATATCGTAATAGAAGTCATGATTTTTTTCGCCTGGCGCTGTCATTTTACGATAGAGGACGGTCATCGGCGTTTATTTGTATGGAGTCGGGATGAATTTATGGTTATGATTGTTGCTAGGGTTGTAATGTGTAAAAAAGTATTCGATCCCTGAATACTAAATTCAAACAATATTATCAGGGGAATACGACTTATGCGGAAATTAGAGTTACGCGAATCTTTCTGGCACGCATTATTCGCGTAACTCGGGAAATGATGGAATTTTTAAACTCTAGGACCTTGTTCAAAATCGGGGCATTTCCATGCTCCACATCCGTTTTCATGTGGAAACTAAAATGCCCCTGTGTGTATTCAATGCGCTTTGTGCAACACTCGCTGTCCAAGATAGCCGATAGATGGGGTAGAGTTTCAACTTTTGCGTGCAGCTTCCATATAATGAAAGCTCGAAGGCTGTTTAACCCTACACATAGGTGACACTGTATGGAAAAGAGCCTTTCATTCTTACACATAGATGACACTGTATCTAAAAGAGCTTTTCAATCTTACACATAGATGGCGTCTTCAACTTTCCACGCTTCCTACTTTCACCCATAGTTACCGACATCGTCGCAAAAGGGATTTTATTACCAAAGCAACAAAGTTTGGAGATGTTTAAAGCGATCATTTTGCATTACAGTTATTAATCGTCATTCATACAAACGTATTGCATAGCCATGAACAACTGCGAACAGTTTATCGTTCTACCACTATAGCCGTCTAATCCTCTAGCTAGCCGTTCTCGATCGACCCTTGCATTGCAGGGAACACCAGTTGGTTTGCGATGAAGTGTGAAGAATAAAATGGAAGTTGTATAAACGCTGACAAACTCACTATCAATCAGATGCTTATACGTTCATTAGAGCGAAAAAAAATTGGATGTACTTCATGGTGCCAATTTCTGCAGTTGAGTTATTTTGAGTTCGTTCAAACGTTCAATTGGTTCTGCTTGAACATTTATTTTACAAAACAGTCTTCACCTGAATTCCGCTGTTTCAGAGATGAGTGGATATTATAAATTAGACATTTCGTGTAGTTTTGTATGTGAAATTCAATTTCTAGTATACAAATTTCTTTGTTTATTCACGGACGAACGGCCAGCCCGGCCGTATATCTAGTTTGCAATTTGCAATGAAGCTCAAAAACACGTTACATTTTATTATTACAACAAATTCATTTCATAAAATGTTACTGCAATTCTTGAAATAAATGTAGAAATATTAGTTTTGAATGCGGTTCGTAACGTAATAACCGGTGTTCGTTCCGTTCAATAACGATGTTTTGAAGGAAATTTCAGTTACGCGAAATTTTGAAGTACGCCTGTTTCTCTGGAATACATCAACCGCATAACTTGGGTACTAAAAGTGCACTGTGGTATGTTTTCTATTTTGTTTTATTTCTAATTCCTTTTATATGTATCACATCAAGTTTATTTCTTTCTTTATCTGTCAATTTTTAATATTGTTATGTGCGGCATATCAATTTGGTTTGCCATAGCTTTTTCTGAATGATTTTAGATGAACGATTGCATCGGTGAGCTGACGTTCATTACAATAATCAATTACAGTGCTCCTACTGCTGGTTATTCAGCATCTCACCATCTAGCGCAACTCCCACAATCCAACATCATTCACAATACAAAATGAAGATGCAGCACAGAAAGCGAATAAAAAAAAAAAGTTGCATTCGTTTTCATTCATTGCTTAAGTATAACTGTAATTACGTTTCTAGGAGTGCCTGTGTATGATTCTTATGTATTGTAGTGTTCGAATTCGTGGCTAATAAATATATGCCTATGTGTAGTACATATTCATTAATATTTGCTAAAACATATGCGTGTGTAAATGAATCACATGCTCGTCCATGACCATTTGTATAATTATCATGTAAAATAGCATTAATTCTCACTGATTTCTATAACATATCTGGTACGTCTTGTCTGTCTCTCTCTACCTCTATCTCCCTGGCTCTTTACGTTTCGCATTTGAATTAACATTCCTCATTCGCTGCATCTCGACTATTCTGATGCATTGTCAACTTGCTCCATGAACGACGTATGCCTCAAACGGCTTTTGGTTGATAATTTAGAGACACATACGACACACTTACACATTTAGAAGAACATCGAGGCTGCATTTTTGTCAAAAGTTTTACTATTATGGAGAACTTTTGCATCTGTAGCAAGAATTGATTAATTTACTTCGAATTCGATTCAGAATAATCCTTCCTATCAATTGCTCTACTTAGAGTAATTGATTAACTTACAGTTGCATAATGTTACCAACTTTTTCTAGTAATAATTCTAAATTTAAAAAAATATGACGATCGATCGGGCTCAGTCATATAGTCAGTCGATCCACTAGACACGAAGATGCAAGATGGATACAATTAATTTTCTCATCTTCCTTACGCTAATTCTGTTAAGGAAGAAATTAATCCTCTAATAGTAGCAGGATCTTCTAGTCCATTAGTTTGATATGTGCTTTCTGTCGTACAACGGAAACAGGAAGTCCGCAGTGAAGTAAAGCTGAACTACTGCCGCATTTGTAGTGCAAACACTTCCGTTGCATTAGCGCACATGCACAGAAATTATTGTGTCTTTTAGTTTGGTCCAATCATATCGATGTTCATGAACAGACAAGAAAACACTGCAGTCGTATAATGGATGTATGGCATCTACTCTTTGGGGTTATTGTAGCAGCATTGGTTATCTCTCTATTTGATTTCGGGATGAAATCATTATTTATAGTGCATCGCATTCTTGTTCTAAATTTCTTACATTTCGATTAGTGCGAGCAATTTTTATTTTATGTGGATTAACTTTTCTATTATCTTGCAGGAAATTGTTTGTGCTCTAAAACATGTAAAAATGTTTTATAATAGATATTTTCAGTTGCTTGCTACCTCTGCTTGTATTAAATATGGTTGAATACCGATTATGATACGCTTTCGGTTTAAACATTAATGCATTTATACTCCAATAGTAAATTCGAACCACAAATAAGCACAAACCTCACGAAAACTTAATTTACGGCTAACGGAAGGGGCTAGCTAATAAAACTCACATGCACACACAGTTAGCATACATAATGATTTTTTAAACCCCCTCATTCAGCATTCGAACTAAACCCACGGGTTGAAATTTAGCGCAGAGTCATAATTTAAGGTTTTGTTAAACATTAGAAGGTTTGCGTACTTCTTACCTTATGTAAATACATTGCTTAACATAACTATACGGATACCTGGTATTTAATACTCATTCAAGTTTTTTAAAGAAATAGATGAACATAATGTTAGAATAACTTTTCTAAACTTCATTTTCACGTCTTTCCATATTTTTCCGTATTGCATGAACAAGTTAGTTCACAACTCAAAATAAGCGAACGGTATAGTTGGTATTATATTTTTTTTTATGAATTTGCTTAGTTTCGAGTTATATAAATGTACACATCACTTTCACATCGCTGGTTTTGAATGTTTATGGGGCATCGTTACTCTCTTTAACATATTTGCTCACGACATATACAGATCATTTCATTGGTATTTTCAAAATGAACATAAATAATAAGTCGGATCATTTTAACACTTTTTAAAAAACAATAAAAAAATAAAATGTGATAAATTTTCTCATAACACAATGTATTACAATTAAGTAGACTTAAATAGGTTTTAAAATTGCCATACAAATAGTTTCAGTGAATAAACTTCTGATATTTTCTTCTATTTTTAAACTCTTTAAAGAACTCTTTAAATTTAAAGAGAGAAACGTGTTAGGTTTATAGGTGCCAATAAACTTATGTTAAGGGATAATAATTCCATTTTGTTGCGATAATTCAATAACATTTTAAAAATTAAATTTTACGACTTTCAAAGTATTTAAAGTGTTTATCAATCTCTCAACAATTGTAAGTAAATTTCGAAAACCTGTTGTCCATATAGTTATGTTAAGTAGTGTACTAAAAAATGTTATTTTGTTCATAAAATTATTTTTTTTGTTTGTAGCAAACAGCTTAACACACACCGCTTCCTACAAGTGTATCTTAAACAATATGCATCCACACAATTTTTTATTTTCTTTGTACCACCGCAATTTCATGAAAAGTGTTGGTATTACTTCACTTTTGTCGAATTTTATATACACGTACAAATTGTTTCCCGATACTCCATCAAGCGATGACGACATGGTTGTATGTTCAGTAAATGTGCCTACAAGAGCTTTTTCTTAGTTTGATACATGTTATTTTACCAAACTATTGCATTTCTTTTCGTTGTATAACTAACTTTCAGGTGCGACCCAGTGGTGTATTTGGTATCAGTGCCGATCCTACACGTTAAGACCAGAAACGTGTGTACGAAATTCTATCCAGACTGTTCCCCTGTAAGGACAGATTGCCGGCTAAGTGGTAAAAAAGTTGTATAGCCTGGCAGTTCTAATGAATAAAATAAATTAACTAACTTGCGCACAGAAGTAACAAAGTTTATGGGAGAATGAAAATGAAATCCATGCGATGAATAATGATTAAAATAAAGATTAATAAGCAATAAACTTAACTATAGCAGGTTAAGTTATAAGTAATTAGTTATAATAAGATAATATTTGATGAAAAGGATAGATGGAACACTAACAAGGTTGACATTTTAAGTGGTGTACTAAATTTCAATCGTGGGTAGAATGATTGTTGCGGTTGCTTAATTTTTTTTATAGTTTTGTTTATTCCAAGATTCGTCCCGTTCAAGGTTAATCAAATTTAGAAAATGAGTTGTATTATCCGTGCTATACTAAAGCTATCCGTAAGGTTTTTGGTCATGGATTTTGATGATATTATATTGTTGTGTACGGTTAGTTATGTCAATAAAATCAACTGCTTAATGGAATATTACATCCAACAAAGAACAATTTTCAGGTATTTTATTGAGGAAATGATCGGATCGAAGACACGGTACGAAATATAATTTTTTTTTCGTTAGAACGGCCTGGCCGTATCGACAAAATATAAAATTTATTGTATAGAAATTTGTTCCGTAGAAATTATGTTGTAATGTAAATTAGAACTTCATAAATGATAAAATAATGGCAGTTTCTGAAAAACAAAAATAGGCCGAGGTAAAGAAACAAAGTACAAATATCGAAATAAACGAAAGACAGGTACGATTGTTCGCGCAGCTGCGGAGAAAATTCAGTATACCACTAAATATTACTTAAATTCTTGACTACAGTTACACATAACCATGCTTGCTTTACTAAGCATACATAAACGCACTACAAAAGTAAAAATAAAAAATTAAAATGAAAAATAGTTATATTTTACAATGCAAATATCGTAATAGAAGTCATGATTTTTTTCGCCTGGCGCTGTCATTTTACGATAGAGGACAGTCGATCCACTAGACACGAAGATGCAAGATGGATACAATTAATTTTCTCATCTTCCTTACGCTAATTCTGTTAAGGAAGAAATTAATCCTCTAATAGTAGCAGGATCTTCTAGTCCATTAGTTTGATATGTGCTTTCTGTCGTACAACGGAAACAGAAAGTCCGCAGTGAAGTAAAGCTGAACTACTGCCGCATTTGTAGTGCAAACACTTCCGTTGCATTAGCGCACATGCACAGAAATTATTGTGTCTTTTAGTTTGGTCCAATCATATCGATGTTCATGAACAGACAAGAAAACACTGCAGTCGTATAATGGATGTATGGCATCTACTCTTTGGGGTTATTGTAGCAGCATTGGTTATCTCTCTATTTGATTTCGGGATGAAATCATTATTTATAGTGCATCGCATTCTTGTTCTAAATTTCTTACATTTCGATTAGTGCGAGCAATTTTTATTTTATGTGGATTAACTTTTCTATTATCTTGCAGGAAATTGTTTGTGCTCTAAAACATGTAAAAATGTTTTATAATAGATATTTTCAGTTGCTTGCTACCTCTGCTTGTATTAAATATGGTTGAATACCGATTATGATACGCTTTCTGTTTAAACATTAATGCATTTATACTCCAATAGTAAATTCGAACCACAAATAAGCACAAACCTCACGAAAACTTAATTTACGGCTAACGGAAGGGGCTAGCTAATAAAACTCACATGCACACACAGTTAGCATACATAATGATTTTTTAAACCCCCTCATTCACCATTCGAACTAAACCCACGGGTTGAAATTTAGCGCAGAGTCATAATTTAAGGTTTTGTTAAACATTAGAAGGTTTGCGTACTTCTTACCCTATGTAAATACATTGCTTAACATAACTATACGGATACCTGGTATTTAATACTCATTCAAGTTTTTTAAAGAAATAGATGAACATAATGTTAGAATAACTTTTCTAAACTTCATTTTCACGTCTTTCCATATTTTTCCGTATTGCATGAACAAGTTAGTTCACAACTCAAAATAAGCGAACGGTATAGTTGGTATTATATTTTTTTTGATGAATTTGCTTAGTTTCGAGTTATATAAATGTACACATCACTTTCACATCGCTGGTTTTGAATGTTTATGGGGCATCGTTACTCTCTTTAACATATTTGCTCACGACATATACAGATCATTTCATTGGTATTTTCAAAATGAATATAAATAATAAGTCGGATCATTTTAACACTTTTTAAAAACAATAAAACATTAAAATGTGATAAATTTTCTCATAACACAATGTATTACAATTAACTAGACTTAAATAGGTTTTAAAATTGTCATACAAATAGTTTCAGTGAATGAACGTTTGATATTTTCTTCTGTTTTTAAACTCTTTGAAGAACTCTTTAAATTTAAAGAGAGAAACGTGTTAGGTTTATAGGTGCCAATAAACTTATGTTAAGGGATAATAATTCCATTTTGTTGCGATAATTCAATAACATTTTAAAAATTAAATTTTACGACTTTCAAAGTATTTAAAGTGTTTATCAATCTCTCAACAATTGTAAGTAAATTTCGAAAACCTGTTGTCCATATAGTTATGTTAAGTAGTGTACTAAAAAATGTTATTTTGTTCATAAAATTATTTTTTTTGTTTGTAGCAAACAGCTTAACACACACCGTTTCCTACAAGTGTATCTTAAACAATATGCATCCACACAATTTTTTATTTTCTTTGTACCACCGCAATTTCATGAAAAGTGTTGGTATTACTTCACTTTTGTCGAATTTTATATACACGTACAAATTGTTTCCCGATACTCCATCAAGCGATGACGACATGGTTGTATGTTCAGTAAATGTGCCTACAAGAGCTTTTTCTTAGTTTGATACATGTTATTTTACCAAACTATTGCATTTCTTTTCGTTGTATAACTAACTTTCAGGTGCGACCCAGTGGTGTATTTGGTATCAGTGCCGATCCTACACGTTAAGACCAGAAACGTGTGTACGAAATTCTATCCAGACTGTTCCCCTGTAAGGACAGATTGCCGGCTAAGTGGTAAAAAAGTTGTATAGCCTGGCAGTTCTAATGAATAAAATAAATTAACTAACTTGCGCACAGAAGTAACAAAGTTTATGGGAGAATGAAAATGAAATCCATGCGATGAATAATGATTAAAATAAAGATTAATAAGCAATAAACTTAACTATAGCAGGTTAAGTTATAAGTAATTAGTTATAATAAGATAATATTTGATGAAAAGGATAGATGGAACACTAACAAGGTTGACATTTTAAGTGGTGTACTAAATTTCAATCGTGGGTAGAATGATTGTTGCGGTTGCTTAATTTTTTTTATAGTTTTGTTTATTCCAAGATTCGTCCCGTTCAAGGTTAATCAAATTTAGAAAATGAGTTGTATTATCCGTGCTATACTAAAGCTATCCGTAAGGTTTTTGGTCATGGATTTTGATGATATTATATTGTTGTGTACGGTTAGTTATGTCAATAAAATCAACTGCTTAATGGAATATTACATCCAACAAAGAACAATTTTCAGGTATTTTATTGAGGAAATGATCGGATCGAAGACACGGTACGAAATATAATTTTTTTTTCGTTAGAACGGCCTGGCCGTATCGACAAAATATAAAATTTATTGTATAGAAATTTGTTCCGTAGAAATTATGTTGTAATGTAAATTAGAACTTCATAAATGAGAAAATAATGGCAGTTTCTGAAAAACAAAAATAGGCCGAGGTAAAGAAACAAAGTACAAATATCGAAATAAACGAAAGACAGGTACGATTGTTCGCGCAGCTGCGGAGAAAATTCAGTATACCACTAAATATTACTTAAATTCTTGACTACAGTTACACATAACCATGCTTGCTTTACTAAGCATACATAAACGCACTACAAAAGTAAAAATAAAAAATTAAAATGAAAAATAGTTATATTTTACAATGCAAATATCGTAATAGAAGTCATGATTTTTTTCGCCTGGCGCTGTCATTTTACGATAGAGGACGGTCATCGGCGTTTATTTGTATGGAGTCGGGATGAATTTATGGTTATGATTGTTGCTAGGGTTGTAATGTGTAAAAAAGTATTCGATCCCTGAATACTAAATTCAAACAATATTATCAGGGGAATACGACTTATGCGGAAATTAGAGTTACGCGAATCTTTCTGGCACGCATTATTCGCGTAACTCGGGAAATGATGGAATTTTTAAACTCTAGGACCTTGTTCAAAATCGGGGCATTTCCATGCTCCACATCCGTTTTCATGTGGAAACTAAAATGCCCCTGTGTGTATTCAATGCGCTTTGTGCAACACTCGCTGTCCAAGATAGCCGATAGATGGGGTAGAGTTTCAACTTTTGCGTGCAGCTTCCATATAATGAAAGCTCGAAGACTGTTTAACCCTACACATAGGTGACACTGTATGGAAAAGAGCCTTTCATTCTTACACATAGATGCCACTGTATCTAAAAGAGCTTTTCAATCTTACACATAGATGGCGTCTTCCACTTTCCACGCTTCCTACTTTCACCCATAGTTACCGACATCGTCGCAAAAGGGATTTTATTACCAAAGCAACAAAGTTTGGAGATGTTTAAAGCGATCATTTTGCATTACAGTTATTAATCGTCATTCATACAAACGTATTGCATAACCATGAACAACTGCGAACAGTTTATCGTTCTACCACTAAAGCCGTCTAATCGTCTAGATAGCCGTTCTCGATCGACCCTTGCATTGCAGGGAACACCAGTTGGTTTGCGATGAAGTGTGAAGAATAAAATGGAAGTTGTATAAACGCTGACAAACTCACTATCAATCAGATGCTTATACGTTCATTAGAGCGAAAAAAATTTGGATGTACCTCATGGTACCAATTTCTGCAGTTGAGTTATTTTGTGTTAGTTCAAACGTTCAATTGATTCTGCTTGAACATTTATTTTACAAAACAATCTTCACCTGAATTCCGCTGTTTCAGAGATGAGTTGATATTATAAATTAGACATTTCGTGTAGTTTTGTATGTGAAATTCAATTTCTAGTATACAAATTTCTTTGTTTATTCACGGACGAACGGCCAGGCCGGCCGTATATCTAGTTTGCAATTTGCAATGAAGCTCAAAAACACGTTACATTTTATTATTACAACAAATTCATTTCATAAAATGTTACTGTAATTCTTGAAATAAATGTAGAAATATTAGTTTTGAATGCGGTTCGTAACGTAATAACCGGTGTTCGTCCCGTTCAATAACGATGTTTTGAAGGAAATTTCAGTTACGCGAAATTTTGAAGTACGCCTGTTTCTCTGGAATACATCAACCGCATATCTTGGGTACTAAAAGTACACTGTGGTATGTTTTCTATTTTGTTTTATTTCTAATTCCTTTTATATGTATCACATCAAGTTTATTTCTTTCTTTATCTGTCAATTTTTGATATTGTTATGTGCGGCATATCAATTTGGTTTGCCATAGCGTTTTCTGAATGATTTTAGATGAACGATTGCATCGATGAGCTGACGTTCATTACAATAATCAATTACAGTACTTCTACTGCTGGTTATTCAGCATCTCACCATCTAGCGCAACTCCCACAATCCAACATCATTCACAATACAAAATGAAGATGCAGCACAGAAAGCGAATAGAAAAAAGTTACATTCGTTTTCATTCATTGCTTAAGTATAACTGTAATTACGTTTCTAGGAGTGCCTGTGTATGATTCTTATGTATTGTAGTGTTCGAATTCGTGGCTAATAAATATATGCCTATGTGTAGTACATATTCATTAATATTTGCTAAAACATATGCGTGTGTAAATGAATCACATGCTCGTCCATGACCATTTGTATAATTATCATGTAAAATAGCATTAATTCTCACTGATTTCTATAACATATCTGGTACGTCTTGTCTGTCTCTCTCTACCTCTATCTCTCTGGCTCTTTACGTTTCGCATTTGAATTAACATTCCTCATTCGCTGCATCTCGACTATTCTGATGCATTGTCAACTTGCTCCATGAACGACGTATGCCTCAAACGGCTTTTGGTTGATAATTTAGAGACACATACGACACACTTATACATTTAGAAGAAACCTCGAGGCTGTATTTTTGTCAAAAGTTTTACTATTATGGAGAACTTTTGCATCTGTAGCACGAATTGATTAATTTACTTCGAATTCGATTCAGATTAATCCTTCCTATCAATTGCTCTACTTAGAGTAATTGATTAACTTACAGTTGCATAATGTTACCAACTTTTTCTAGTAATAATTCTATATTTAAAAAAATATGACGATCGATCGGGCTCAGTCATATAGTCAGTCGATCCACTAGACACGAAGATGCAAGATGGATACAATTAATTTTCTCATCTTCCTTACGCTAATTCTGTTAAGGAAGAAATTAATCCTCTATTAGTAGCAGGATCTTCTAGTCCATTAGTTTGATATGTGCTTTCTGTCGTACAACGGAAACAGGAAGTCCGCAGTGAAGTAAAGCTGAACTACTGCCGCATTTGTAGTGCAAACACTTCCGTTGCATTAGCGCACATGCACAGAAATTATTGTGTCTTTTAGTTTGGTCCAATCATATCGATGTTCATGAACAGACAAGAAAACACTGCAGTCGTATAATGGATGTATGGCATCTACTCTTTGGGGTTATTGTAGCAGCATTGGTTATCTCTCTATTTGATTTCGGGATGAAATCATTATTTATAGTGCATCGCATTCTTGTTCTAAATTTCTTACATTTCGATTAGTGCGAGCAATTTTTATTTTATGTGGATTAACTTTTCTATTATCTTGCAGGAAATTGCTTGTGCTCTAAAACATGTAAAAATGTTTTATAATAGATATTTTCAGTTGCTTGCTACCTCTGCTTGTATTAAATATGGTTGAATACCGATTATGATACGCTTTCTGTTTAAACATTAATGCATTTATACTCCAATAGTAAATTCGAACCACAAATAAGCACAAACCTCACGAAAACTTAATTTACGGCTAACGGAAGGGGCTAGCCAATAAAACTCACATGCACACACAGTTAGCATACATAATGATTTTTTAAACCCCCTCATTCAGCATTCGAACTAAAACCACGGGTTGAAATTTAGCGCAGAGTCATAATTTAAGGTTTTGTTAAACATTAGAAGGTTTGCGTACTTCTTACCCTATGTAAATACATTGCTTAACATAACTATACGGATACCTGGTGTTTAATACTCATTCAAGTTTTTTTTAAGAAATAGATGAACATAATGTTAGAATAGCATTTCTAATCTTCATTTTCACGTCTTTCCATATTTTTCCGTATTGCATGAACTAGTTAGTTCACAACTCAAAATAAGCGAACGGTATAGTTGATATTATATTTTTTTTTTGATGAATTTGCTTAGTTTCTAATTATATAAATGTACACATCACTTTTACATCGCTGGTTTTGAATGTTTATGGGGCATCGTTACTCTCTTTAACATATCTGCTCACGACATATACAGATCATTTCATTGGTATTTTCAAAATGAATATAAATAATAAGTCGGATCATTTTAACACTTTTTAAAAACAATAAAATATTAAAATGTGATAAATTTTCTCATAACACAATGTATTACAATTAAGTAGACTTAAATAGGTTTTAAAATTGTCATACAAATAGTTTCAGTGAATAAACGTTTGATATTTTCTTCTGTTTTTAAACTCTTTAAAGAACTCTTTAAATTTAAACAGAGAAACTTGTTAGGTTTATAGGTGCCAATAAACTTATGTTAAGGGATAATAATTCCATTTTGTTGCGATAATTCAATAACATTTTAAAAATTAAATTTTACGACTTTCAAAGTATTTAAAGTGTTTATCAATCTCTCAACAATTGTAAGTAAATTTCGAAAACCTGTTGTCCATATAGTTATGTTAAGTAGTGTACTAAAAAATGAGAATTCACTGTCAGCTAGTCCGGGGGAAAACTAATAAAACATTCAAGTTTTCGATGAATAATAGAAGCTGACTGTTTCGATTCAGGCTACCAAGCGTTATTTTGTTCATAAAATTATTTTTTTTTGTAGCAAACAGCTTAACACACACCGCTTCCTACAAGTGTATCTTAAACAATATGCATTCGCACAATATTTATTTTCTTTGTACCACCGCAATTTCATGAAAAGTGTTGGTATTACTTCACTTTTGTCGAATTTTATATACACGTACAAATTGTTTCCCGATACTCCTTCAAGCGATGACGACATGGTTGTATGTTCAGTAAATGTGCCTACAAGAGCTTTTTCTTAGTTTGATACATGTTATTTTACCAAACTATTGCGTTTCTTTTCGTTGTATAACTAACTTTCAGGTGCGACCCAGTGGTGTATTTGGTATCAGTGCCGATCCTACACGTTAAGACCAGAAACGTGTGTACGAAATTCTATCCAGACTGTTCCCCTGTAAGGACAGATTGCCGGCTAAGTGGTAAACAAGTTGTATAGCCTGGCAGTTCTAATGAATAAAATAAATTAACTAACTTTCGCACAGAAGAAACAAAGTTTATGGGAGAATGAAAATGAAATCCATGCGATGAATAATGATTAAAATAAAGAACAATAAGCAATAAACTTAACTATAGCAGGTTAAGTTATAAGTACTTAGTTATAATAAGATAATATTTGATAAAAAGGATAGATGGAACACTAACAAGGTTGACATTTTAAGTGGTGTACTAAATTTCAATCGTGGGTAGAATGATTGTTGCGGTTGCTTAATTTTTTTTATAGTTTTGTTTATTCCAAGATTCGTCCCGTTCAAGGTTAATCAAATTTGGAAAATGAGTTGTATTATCCGTGCTATACTAAAGCTATCCGTAAGGTTTTTGGTCATGGATTTTGATGATATTATATTGTTGTGAACGGTTAGTTTTGTCAATAATATCAACTGCTTATGGAATATTACATCCAACAAAGAACAATTTTCAGGTATTTCATTTGAGGAAATGATCGGATCGAAGACACGGTACGAAATATAATTTTTTTTTCGTTAGAACGGCCTGGCCGTATCGACAAAATATAAAATTTATTGTATAGAAATTTGTTCCGTAGAAATTATGTTGTAATGTAAATTAGAACTTCATAAATGATAAAATAATGGCAGTTTCTGAAAAACAAAAATAGGCCGAGAAAAAAATAAAGGATAAATATCGAAATAAACGAAAGAAACGTACGATTGTTCGCGCAGCTGCGGAGAAAATTCAGTATACCACTAAATATTACTTAAATTCTTGACTACAGTTACACATATCCATGCTTGCTTTACTAAGCATACATATACTAACCAAACCATACATAAACGCACTACAAAAGTAAAAATAAAATATTAAAATGAAAAATAGTTATATTTTACAATGCAAATATCGTAAAAGAAGTCAAACTTTCATCATCTTTGACTTTGTTTTCCATCGGTTTGCTCTTCCACTATCACTCAAATCAGAGGCGAGTATCTGTTTCGAACGACGAAAATCCATTCGACGCTCAAAAGCAGAAGCCCCTATTATCTTGTTTTTCTTAGTTAGGAAGAGTGAGATAACATGCTGATTAGGTTGTTGTGCGTCGAATGGATTTTCGTCGTTTAAGCAAGTGCTCACCTTGAATGTCTATGTAATACGCTGGGCATGCTATATTTAGTTATTTCTTCATTTGGTTTACATTCTTTTTAATTTGATTGAATGAAGTATCATTATGATTTCGGTGCCTAGTTGTATTTACTGCAGTCGAATTTACTTTCAGTCATTCTACTTACTTACTCAGATATTGCCCTAAAAATTTTCCTATGCATACTAGACTTGAATGTTATTGCATCCAGAAAATGATAGTCATTTAGCTTGTACGTAAAACTGACTTTTTATCAATTTCAGACCACAGGAACTGATGTAAATAGCTGGTAAATACAAACAACTTTTAGAACTGAACTGAAATCCTGACTTGCGATACAGCTTGATCAAACCGCACAGACCGTCAAGTGATCTATTATAGCGTTAATCTTATATTAAAATTCTTGCTTGGTAAAGATATTGAGGCGTGCATATATTAAATACATTCGATTGCCAGTTATGTTCGCAGTTTATGCTTCTTAAAACTGTATTGTTAACTTAAATAATATTAAAACACTACTTTTTGTAAAGTACCATTGCATGCGAGAGATATAAAGCAGTTAAATCACGTGTGGGGTATTTAGACAATTGAAATGATTTATAAGTTGTACCCCGTTTAAAAGCGCACTACATGTAAACCTTCTTTTATACGGTCGAAAAAGAGTGCTTACTTTCAAAACACAGGAATGAAGGAAAATGCAGGAAGCAACAGTAAGAACGAATAACAAATGAACAAACTGCTATTATGACCGCTACTAAGCTTATTCTCGACGTTTATTTTTTAATTTTTTTCAGGATATAATAAAATTTGCTTTGCTTCATAACGATATGGATAGCTAAGATAAATGCGTTATTTTCTAACCGATCTCGTTTAAAGCGTTCCAGGTTGGATTTCGGTTTGCTAGGGATTTGACGCTGCTTTTGCTGATATACCCGACAGGTTGTTATATCTATAGAATGAAATCTTTCCAACCTAATCAGATCAGTCGTTTTTGTCATCTTTTTTCTACATAGCGAAAAACAATATGGCGTTCAATCATTCTAGCGATATCGATGAATCGATTGCTGGTTGCATCTTCCATCATCTTCCCACGGTTTTGTAGCTTTACGTTCCTGCTGCTCTTCCCTACTCCCTCGCAAACAATTCAACCTGTACTAATTGACGTTATTCTTGCGCGATCCTCGAGGTTTGATCGTTTCTGAAATTTGCCACATAGCATCCTCGTCCAAATAGTACTCGAAGTTATCAAAGAAACCAATGATGCGTTCATTTTTTTTAAATGGATAAGTCCTACAAGGTAGCAACAAAAAATATGTTAGCAAAGGACTATTATAAGACAATTATTCTACGACGATACAAACCCTTTCTTAAAACGCTTCATGTTCACCACGATATGATACTGTTGCCAACGTTTCGAAAAGTTTATCGAACCGTCCGGTAAATGATCCGGGTTGCCAATGTGAACAAATGTAAGATCTTGTAGCACGAGTCCACTATTAAGAAAAAAAAGTAATTGTCGTTGTAATAATTGTTTATGTGGATAATTAATTATGTTTTTTTTTCAAAATCAAAGATGCTCTCACATGTATGGAATACAGGGGGATATCGTTTCGGCCAGTGCTTGGCGATAGGCCCGAAAGCTGGAACTGGAATCGATCAATGCACAGTACTCCTTCAGTAAGCCTTCAGTTATCGTTTTGTGCCATTCCAACCTGAAAGCGATGGAAAATAAACTCCACATTAGAATACCTTTGATACTATTAATATATGGTAAGACATACCTGCGTATTGGAGCAGAATCCAGTGCCGACAGCAGTGCTAGATACGAATTGTAGTTATTGATTTTTCGTAAATGTTTCATTATTTTTATAAATTTGATCACGTGTTTCTCCCTATCTTTGGCATCGTTTTGCGAAAGTATTTGAGTACGAGCCCTAAAAATAATGTACATTCAGCAATAAGTAGGAATATCCGTCATAATTATCACGTTTACAACATTATTTTACATACCAATAAGACATCTTATTAAAGTGTTCAGTGAAACGCGTCAAATTTGGGGACCGTTCCTCGCACTGCTCCTGTGCCCATATTAATACTTTCGGTATTTCGATTTTTTGGAAAAGCTCAGCATCGAGAAGCGTCATTTGTTCCGCTATTTCAGCCGACTTAAGATCGAGAAGAGTCGGTGGCTGGGCAACAAGTGCTCTAGACGATAGCGTTTGGACGGTCAATGACGCCTTTTGCTTATAGATCAACGCTTTCTCGATCAACTTCACACGCAGCAACTTGGCCATCGTGAGATGCCCAGCACTCACCAACTGATAATCAAAGTTCATCAAAATCACCAGCAAGCGTTCGCTTAAATCCGGCGTGCTATTAAGCAAAACAAGAAAAGAACATTTTCAACATTAGGACAAGCAATGTTTGGAGTAAAATGTACGTACGTAAGATCATTCACCACTCGTACTAGTAGGGAAAACGATTCTTTGGCGGCTTTCTGTTTGGCATCATTCATCTGACAGTGGTAGACAGTATAGCGATGGGACAGCTTTTGGATTAGTTCCAGCGGCGAGATAAATGTGCGGAACGTAGTGATGAATGCTTCACCGTAAGCTGTAGGTTATGTAGATATCAAAATTTTCATATAGCAGAAATGCAATAAAATGTCATAGAAACACGTTTGTATCCTTGCGCCATCGTAAATGATATATTTCAACTAAGCAGATAGTGTATTCAAGTGTTCTCTAGATTTGTTCTGCTTTTATATCAATATTACTGTTTATAATGTTTTACTTTGTTTAAAAGGAGTGCTAATGCTAATTGTTTTACAAATTATTGTGGCGTTTCATATATACAGGGTTTTCGAATTTGAACAGCAAAGTTTGATACCATTGCTAGATTCCTTTTTGAAATTGAGCTGGATTACGTAAAACTAAATAAATAGTTGAATGACGCTACTAAAGTCAATCTGATTCTTTCCTAAATCACACGCTTGCAAAGTTTAACGACAGGATTAATAAATTAAAAGAAAATGTGCATTTTGAACAAAATCTGGAGTCTCATCTACCACATTGCATTCTCATCTATTTCAACACATTCCAAATCAACTTATAAACAATTCACTAGAGCACGAAAACCCTCAAATATGGATATTATTACACTGTAAGCTTATATTGAAATTAATAAGTACCCATACAAGCATCGCGGTTATTCTATAAGAATACAATAACCATAGACAACCATACTTTAATTGAAACCTAAAAACTTAAACTTTTAACAACATCACAAAACATGTCTACCTATGTATGTTTGAGAAATATAGCACGACATAGGTGCCATGTACTGTGCTATACATGCAAGTTTTGGATGAAATGGTCATAAAATGGTAAAGTATCAACCAATTTTTTAAACATTCATGTACTGAAAGGAACAAAATCAAAGCAATATCATGGATGTTTCGCATATTGACGGCGATGTGTAAAAATATTGAAGAATGTAACGAACTGAACGATTTTGTGTAAGGCATTTCTGTATTTAAAATCAATGTACAATTTTGTATATTATGGTTAACCAATTTATCAATCGATATTTAGAAGTTCACACAACTTCAATGAAATACATATTATTGAACATAATAATAATAAAAAGTGATACCTATTCACTCTTCCCGAGATTATGCAAAGTGAATTCACTTCTTTGTATAGTTTTCTCAACGCATACAAGCTTTAAAAGCGAAAAAGGGAAGATTAGGATAGGAAAGTATTGTTTAAAACTTTGTTTTGTATTTTCAAAGCCATATATCGGTAAATATATTCAATTTGGGACAGAATCAAGAAAAAAGAAAACATTTAACATTAATTTCTACCTTAATATAATAATATAATATAAAATATCATTATTATTATACATCATTAATTACAATTTCTACTTCATATGGAAGAGAGCCAGATATGGTCTACTTTCTTGCTTGAAATCGAAAGCCCCAAATATTTCAAGGGTGTAGTTATTGCTATTTCAATAAGCTATATGAATACGCAAGTTGATCAATCAAATTGAAATCAATATTTCCTATGAATGACCATTCATTCCAGTCTAACTAAAGAATCACCATCGATTGCTCTAAATATTTTATCTTTTTCTCCTAATAAACCAGTCTTCAAATACATCAAACAGCGACAAAACATCTATGAAATAAGATAAACTACCGGCAAAACTTCAAGCTTTCATGCACTCAGCACACTTAATTGAGAAAAAATATGTAATTGGTTTTGGTTGCATTTGTAAGATGAAACCGCTTACCATCCTCTAAGCAATCGTCTGTCAGTAATTATCGAAAAATTTATTACAAAAATGAAGTAATATAATACACATGTTAATTAAGAAGATCAATTGTGACATTTGGAAACAAGGCCGAAACCAGAAGTAGCGAGATTCAAATGTGCAATAGAATCAATATTGATTTTTTTTACAACACATCCTTTGTGATGATACAACAAAGAAAAGTTAACGAGAAAGGGGGACCACAAAGAGGAGACAAAAAAATAAACATAGCATACACGACACATTAAAGAAGGGTGTGATTTGAATAAAATTACAATTACTCGCTGTGTAGGTTAAGGCTTGGATTTCGTTGTAAAATAGCGTTCTGAGAGGTATACACAGCTAAAATTAATGAAATACCACTCTGAACGGTATCGATGTATCGATTCTTGTAAAGCGTTTGTTATATGCTTACCGTCTGAATTTTTCTGCACCCTGGTGGCATGTATAATTAATGCATCCGGTTGACCACCCTTAACATCTGGTCCATCTTCGTTTTCTTTTTTAAACACTAGATAATTGCTCACGTCTAGCTCCTCCATTAAGTTCAGGGGATGCTGTTGTTCCAAGATAGTTATGCCGTTCTGTAAAAGCAAAAATATATTGTATCCTTGGTAACTACTAAAAATGTCGATCGCTGTGATTAAAATGACAGTTACATACATTACAAAAACAACAACAAAATCAACAAAAAAATTACAGTTGACGAAGAATATCGCTACATTTTGATTGGTCAGAAATGCAATATTTAGGATTATTTTCTTGCATTCAAACAAAAAAGAATAAACAAGGATAATTTACGCCTAGTAATGATAAAGAAATAAGTGACGATAATTAATGTATACTATATAGATCCGAAAAGATCTATACAGGAATAAACTTTAACATGAGTGTTAACTATGTTATTAAAGTGTTTTAAAACTTAATACATTTTAATGCTCGAAATAAAACTTAATAAATTGTAATGCGCGCCAGATAATATTAAAATGTACAATCCTTACCCGAGATACGCAGATGCAAATTGTGTTGCGTGTATGAATTGCGTGTGTTTAAAATTTGTCGTATTGCATATTTGTTATGTGGCATTTAATTTTAGATATTCACAAAAACCTGTTACATTTTAACCAAAAGTATTTTTTATAATAGTAAAACGTTACTCTCATGGTTGAGATAAACGTAGAAATATTATTACTTTGAATGTGCTTCGTCGAGTGAAAATAAGTATTCGATCCCCTAATACAAAATGATGTTTTAGAGGAAATTCGACTAAGATTCTTCTGGCACGCATTAACCGCGTAACTAGGAAAATATAACATGCATACGAGGTTAATATGACTACAATGGCTTTATGATTAGGAAAATTCAACAGCGAAAGACTACTTTAAAGTTCAAGTCAAATCAATAGAAGAAAAAAACAGTAGTAAGAGCACCTTATTGTTCCGTCTAAGTATGACCTCAACCTCATCCCCGGATTTGCTGTTGCGATCGTCTATGGTGTCGCCTACAGGTGGTGTAGTGGACGATGCGTACATCATATCGCTGGATGGTAATACCGACAGACCTCCGCTACTACTGCTAGTTTTACCCTTGTTATGGATATCGTTAAAATAACTACTAGATTCAACGTTATTACTACTACTGCCAATATTGTTATGACTGCGACTATGATTGGCAACGCAGCCACTGCTGCGACTAGTAACGAGATTCGTATTAGAAGCAGGAGATAATATATTATCTTCCCTTCCCGTAGTTGGACCTTTTGTGGTGGCATCGCATCGTTCTGTTAGAGGAATTACTACTACAAATGATTTGCTCTTTGGCATCAACCACAATATCACCAGCGGAAGAGATAGTTGCAGAAGTGGTAGTAATAGAAGTAGTATTATTCGAGCCAGCATTACAATTGCTAGATGTTGAAGATGCTTCTAAATCAGGAGATTGGGTAGCTTGCGATACCTTCGATGTTTTCACGTCCAGCGTTTGAGTACAGGTAGTCGTTGGCGTTAGTCCAACTCCAGATTGCGCCGATACGAGGGATGTCGTTGATGGTGAGGGTGATGTATTGATTGTATTCGAATTTTTCTGTGGATGCTGATGACAATGAACGCCATGTATGTAATGATGCTGATCTTGAAAAATTTTAGGACTGGCAGGAGGTGTTGATGCAATGCTTGGCGTTTTGCTGTTTATACGTTGACGCTTTGGTGGCAGAGCGGGTGGTTTCATGTTAACGTTTGGTGAATTAGGTGGTGACACCGTAGCCGGAGCAATACACGATGGCGAAAGACTGAAATGATGTAAACATTAAAACTCATTCGTATTCCGAAGCAGACTGATCCTACCATCTTACCTTATTGTTTGACTGGGAGAAATATTGTGATTACTCGTGTTAATACTAGAAGATACCTGTTCGGACTGTGCAAGATTGTACGTGTGAACAGAGTGACGCATAAATTCGGACTGGTTCTGTGTGGCACTGCCAAATATTTCCATGTAGGCCATTACTGAAAACTGAAATACAATCATAAAAAGTTAGGCAAAAACGAACCAGTACGGTAATCGAATCAATTGTGATCACAAGATCTACGCAAAACTCATATTTGTTTTAACGCCTAGTGCAATGAAACCAAAATAAATAAAATATTATCTATACATAAAATGAGAGAGCGATAGAAAGGATGCAACTCATTCAACCACAAACGAAAAAGGAGGCAGCAAAGACAAAGCAATGAGGAAATCGAAATATTTTTTTCCGAGGAACAATAGACACTAGACATACATTATAAAATAGAACAATAGAAGGAATATTGCGTAGTGCTTGGTTGGGTTTTCGTCGCCTTTGTGGTTATTTGCGAATATGGATGTTTGTCAATAGCTATTGTGTAGTTTATCAGTGTAGTTAATTTTATAACCAACTGTGGATTTTTTTTTGGTTTACAAATACGAATTTTAAAATTATTGTTGATATTACTCTTTGACCTAGTCTTCTAGGCAGTGAAGCGATACGACGTAACTGCCCCGTGGCAATCGCCAGTTTATCGGGCGCAAAATATGTATCCCGCATATAAATACACGTGACATAATTTATTTGTACGGGCGATTTATATCCTTTTGCGTCAGTTAAGCTCGCGAGCGTTATGGAGATCGTGTTTTTGTCGATCGCTTAGCTTGTAAATCGTTACTAACGGACTGTATTAACTTTATGCTCACGTGCTGATATAAAGGTGTTGATACAAAGGTGCCAACGATGAAATAAATCTCATTCTGCCTTCTGCTATATTGCTACCTTGCGGTCATGAGTGAGGATGTTGTGTGTAGGTATGCGTGTGTGTGCGTATTTTTCCGAATGTATGTGTTTTAAAGAAGTTCATGTATAAATGTAATAAAGTATCATGTATATGTGTAAGTGATATTTGCATTATGCGGAGTTCAAACAATTTTTCGTTTCGTTTCGTGGTCTGAAAAGCTTAAAAAATAAGGCTGGTGGTTTTAATTTACTTATTTTTTTTTTTGCTTTCAAAGAAGGGAGTTAACAACTTTTAATAATTTGTACAATTGTTAAGGGGAAGAAGACCAACTTACCTGAATATGCAACACTTTGAAACACTAAAGTGCGCGCATCACAACATAAAATTGAATTAGAAATTGATCGTTTGAACGAAGACTGTTAATAAATACTAATATTGATACTAAGTTGCATATGAGTTCAACACACATCCCCCCATGAACGATTGATTATTATTGATTATTGTTAAAAACAAAACAGGATACAGTTTAAGGACGATAGGTTTTTTTGTATGGTAAAGTGGATGGACTTAAAGAATGATAATAAATGTGACACATTCATTTGAAGATTTGAAGGTATTCACTTTGTTCATGATTGAATGTTTTTCACAAACTCCTTTTATGGCTTCTATAACTGTTGTACCAAATGATTATGATTTTGGATCACGTAGTCTCAATTACCACATCAATCAAACAACAATTATAACAAAAATAAATCAGTATTTTATGTTCCATAAGTAATTTTCTTATCTTTGATTTGAATTTTAATTACTTACTAGTCTACTTGATTAGGTTTGCTACAAGCACTCAAAATGAATACTCACTATGCTTCTTCTTAATTGGGAGCGGTGGTGGTTCTTCTTGGAAACGGGTCATGTGTCTAGGTTCGATCAAGCTAATATGCTTGCTCGGTAGATTATGAAACATCTGTTGTCGACTGTATAAATATGATGGCGAGTTAGGCAACGGAAAGTGGCCAAATGAATCTTGAGCACTGTAAATATCGTGAATGTTATGAAATATTTTCGTTTGAAATTCTTCATCAAATATGTTTAACGCACCTTCGCTCTAAATCGACCTCGTCCACATTATCGTACTGTGATGGATGGCGTTCTCGTTTAATACTGTGTGATCGTGTCTTGACAGGAAGTGCTGGTGGCCTGTCGGATGAGGAACCACTCGGTCGTGGAAATACGTCATCACTTCCAATCTCATCTATACTAGAATCTTGCTCGAGCAGTTTCGATATACTACTGCTACCAGAAGTAGTCGAATTCAGTGAAGCCGAACAGGCAAGCTGTTCGATAACTTTCGAATCGCCCGTACCTTCATCACTTGCCTGCGTGATAATAGTGTCGATTTTCTGGTGAAAGTGTTGCTGTTCCTGATGATGATGATGATGATGATGAAGCACTTGTGTTTGGTGATGCTGTTGTAGGTGTAGTTGCTGTTGTCGTTGCAAGGAACTCTTGTCAGAAGTCACCACGAGTGTGGTTATACCGTCCACAATAGATTCTGATTTGTGCACGTAAGAAGCTGATGAGGACGACGAACTGGCACTTTTCTGATGATGATGAGTCGTGACGGAGGCAGCCGTACTCTGATAATGCATCATTTGTTGTTGCTGTTGTTGCTGATCCCGACTTACTCGCAGCGAATACATTGACTCGAACCCAGACTCATTCGAGTTGCGATTTAGACTGCTGTTACTGTTCTGCGGTAAACCAACCAAATCTGCAGGTTCTTCCCAGGCATGAGTGCCGGATGACGTTCCGAGCATTACTAACCCACCTAAACTAGCGGCCGGAGCACTAGCATGTGAAGAACAACTAGTGAGTGCCCTCAATTCATCTTCCTCGCGCGAGTGATTAAGAGCTGAATCCAGCGAACCGGCACTGGCGCTCAAGAGACTGCAGTTATCTTCAGGAGAACGAGAACGTAGCGACATTCGGTCAAGACCAATATTTCCACTTGTGCCACCGGTTCCTCTACTACCAATACCCACACTGCTTCCTCCATCCGCGTGAAAAATGGTGGAATCAGTGGAATTGCAGTCGGATGATGTTGTATCATGGAAGGAATGGTTTTTAGCATGTTGACTCTTTCGTTTTGGTGGCAATGGAGGTGGTGGTTCCTGCGAACGATCGGGTAATGGTGGTTTGGGAGGAGGTGGTGGACTCGAATCACGTAAGATGCTTTCGGTACTATGTGACGCACGCACCGTCTTCAAGGAAGTTTGTTCAAGAATATCGCGCTCGCGTGGTGTTAGTGGAATGTCTGGCAGAGAAGTTCGTTGGCTGACCACGTCCACTGTTGGTCTTTGTAATGTGTTGGAGCTTGTGCCAGGTGTACTCGACTTTGAACCATCTCCAGCAACGTTTCCTACGGATACGGTCGATTTCCGATCGGATAGCTTTTCGTTTGCCAAATTAACTAGATTATTCACGGCATTCTCCACCAATTCAACTACCTCCTTTACATTTTCCTTGCTAAGTGATGGACAATCATCACCCTCCTTGGTCAGCAACACTTCGTCACACAATTTTAGCAGATTGCCCAGTGACACGTGAACGTGGTTGGTGGCGTTAATAAATGCCGTGCTTTGCTCGTTTAGTGTATAGGATTGGAGGGCTGGAAGTAATAAAAAAGAGATAATTGTTAAGATTGTGTGTGTTTGTGTGTTAGAAGGAAAACGATATTTGGCGCTCGGTGGTATTACTGCAACTAACCTTTATTTCCAACACCGCTTCTTATATATACATGAATAATTCATTTCAAATGAACGTTGGAATTCATTTCTCAATACTCCTCCTCAACGTTCATACAAATTCAACATTTTTGCCATCTTGTCATGTTTGACATTTCCTAATGCCTTAGTTAATATGTCTGCTCTCATCACTTCCGTTGGACAATATTTTAGTTCAATGATTTTCTTTTCACAAAGATCCTTGATGAAATGTTCTTTTGTTTCTATATGTTTTGACCGTTTACCAGATCTTCCTGTCTTTGCAAAAGTTAAACATGCTTGGTTGTCTTCGTAAATGGTTGTAGGTTTTGATATGTTTTCCCCTAATTCATGTTTCATGTTTCGCCCAAAGCAATATACTCTGCTTCCATTGATGAGAGGCTTACTGAAGTCTGTTTATGGCTGGTCCAAGAAACAGCTCCTCCTGCCATAAATATTACGTATCCGGTAGTAGATTTTCTGGTTGTTCTATCTTCAGCCCAATCTGAATCCGTATAGGCTTGTACTTCTTGTAAAGGATTGCCTCCTAATTTTAGTTGCCACTTTCTAGTTTTAATTAAGTATCTAACTACTCGTTTAGCTGCTACGTAATCTTTCATTGTCGGATTGCAAAATTTTTGTTCCAAAATAGCCACGCTGGCTGCTATATCTGGTCTGGCACAAAGAGCGATATATATCAAACTTCCTACGACACTTTTGTATTTCGTTATATCCTGTAAAGGTTCACTGATCGTATCGTCCTTTATATATCCAATATCCATCGGGGATAACGCTGGTTTCGCTTGGCTTAGCCCAAGTTTTGAAATGATATCATCAATATGCCTTTTTACGCTGAGGCTATAAACTCCTGAATTATCGCACTGTATTTCAAAACCTAGAAAATATTTCGTATTTCCTAACCACGTTAACGCAAAATGTGTTCGGAGTTTTTCATATACTTCCTTAATTTCGTCTTCATTTTCATGAGCAATGAGTAAATCGTCGACATAAACAATTAAGTACATTATTGTTTTTCTTTTCTTTGCCACGAAAAGTCCTTCATCTGATGAGCTTTTCTTGAACCCTAAATTTTCAAGAACTTTTGTTAATTTAATGTTCCAACATCTTACCGATTGTTTTAGCCCATAAATGCTTCGTTTTAGTCTGCATACTTTCTCCTCCTGTCCAATTATTTCAAAACCTGGTGGCTGTGACATATAGATTTCTTCTTCGATTTCTCCGTTCAAATAGGCTGTTTTCACATCCAAGTTTCTCAACAATAGTTTGTCTCTTCCTGCTATTGCTAATATGGTCCTGATGGTAGTGTATTTAGTTACAGGGGCATATACTTCGTGAAAATCTATTCCGTGTTTCTGTGAATAACCTTGTGCCACTAATCTAGCTTTGTACCGTATTGTCTTACCTGTTTCGTCTTGTTTCTTCTTGAACACCCATTTGCTTCCAATAGCTGTCTTACCGATCGGCAATTCCGTTAACTCCCAAGTTCTCAAAACTTTGTGTGATTTGTACTCGTCATCCATCGCATTCTTCCATGCAACGGCATTCGGGGAATCCATGGCTTCTTGTACAGTTGTGGGGTCATTCTCCAATGTACTTACTGCTTCCAGGACAAAGTCAGATAAACGTTCAGGCAGTTTACCTTGAGTGCTGCGCACTGGTCTTTTGTAACTTCCTTCACTTTCTTCGGGAATATTTTGAGAACCAAACGAAGGAAACTTGGACAGCCTTTCTTCATTAGTACAACTTTGCTCTTTGTTATGATCTATCTCTTCAGGAACGTTCATTGTATTGTCCAATGCACTATCGTAATCGCTTTCATTATCTTCCTTTTCACTCTTATCACTGCATTGTTCCGATATCGTTTCACTGCACTGTTCGATATTCGAGTGATAGTTCGATATCGCCTTTTCTGGGTTACATTGTTTCATCGAATTTGAACCCATGTTTAATTTATCTTCCAGGAAAATAACGTCACGAGCAACAACTTCTTGCCCCTTTTCAGGATTCCAGATACGATAACCGTTAACTGTGTATCCGATCATAATTCCACGCCACGATTTTCCGTCGAATTTCTTACGAAACTGTTTTGGAATATGAACAAACACGTTGCAGCCAAATATTCTAAGATTCGACACATTTGGTTTCTTTTTGTTCCACATTTCGTAAGGTGTTCTTTTTCCAATAGCAAAAGCAGGGCTGCGATTCGTTAAATATGCTGCCGTTTGTATAGCTGCACCCCATAGTCCTTTGTTTACACCACTGTCTTCAAGCATTGTTCTCGCTTTTTCAGCAAGGGTTCTGTTCATACGTTCGCATGTACCGTTTTGTTCGGGTGAATATGGAACAGTAAATTCCATTTGAATACCCTTTCTTTTGCAATACTCCATAAATTGACGGTTTCTATATTCTCCACCATTGTCACATTTTAATTTGGAAATACCAATACCACATTTTCTTGACACTATTGCTTCATATTCACGAAACTTTTCAAGAAACTTCGTTTTTAGTTTTAATTAGAAATACCATTGTAAAACGAGACCAATCGTCTATAAACGTAACAAAAAAACGTTCACCTTTCACTCCTATTTGCTGCATGGGTCCACATACATCCGAGTGTATTATTTCTAGAATTCTACTAGATTGTTCACTTCTTCGTTTTACAAAAGGTTCTCTTGTTTGTTTTCCGATAACACATGCTTCGCAAATTTGTGTATCATTTATATTGTTTTTGGAGTTTAATGTGGGTAAGCCTAATACCAAATTTTCGCTCTCTAGTATTCGCATATTCTTCGAACTTAGGTGTCCAAAACGCCTATGCCATAGTTCCTGTTGTTTTTCTATGCGTCCACTAAAATAAACTTCAGACCTTTTGTGGTAAAATTTCACTTTGTAAAGTTTGCCACATCTTTCACCCTCCGCAATCACATTTTTCCCGCGACGTATGGTCACTGTATCGTTTTTAAAAAACACTTGCATACCAGCTTCCACCATTTTAATTACCAAAAGTAAGTTTACACGCGCGTTTTCTATGAATATAACGTCTCTGATGGTTATTAGAACAGATCCAGGTTATGGTTATCAGAACAGAGAATTGGTTTTTGGGTATGAAAATACTTCAATGTCCCCACCATGTGTGGCAGTAATGCTTTCTCCTTCTTTAACCACTGCCACAACAACTTTCTCTTGGAGCCTTTCTAGCTTTTGAAAAAGAGCTTTATTATTTGTGATGTGTTCCGTGGATCCTGAATCTATATACCATATGGATCCATCATGTTCTTTTGGTAAACGGTTTATCATGAAACACGCTCGTGATACATTCCTTTGCCATCTTTGTGTTTTATTCCTACAGTCGCGTTTGTAGTGTCCAATTTTTCCACAATTGTAGCACTTTCCAGCAAATTTCTTCACTTCTTTACGATTTTGCCCTACAAAAGCAGCCGATGTTTCTTGTTCACTTTTCACACCACGTCGTATATTACGCTTTTGATCTTCCGCTAGGAGCCTTTGTTTCACTATCTCCATCGTTAGTTCTGTTTCCGGCATATTTTCCAATGCTGTAACCAATGGATCATAACTGTCGGGAAGACTTAAAAACAACTGAGAAATCACGTCTCCTTCTGAGACTTTTGCACCAGCCGTTTTTAACTTTCTTACCACTTCATCAAAATCGCGCAAATGAGCACTTATTGATGCTCCTTCAGCCATTTGCAGGCTAGCGAGTTGCTTCCGAAAAATAGATCGATTCGTCACCGATTTACATGCGTAAACGTCCGTGAGTCTATTCCACATTTGCTCTGCGCTATGTGCATCTCTCACAATCTCTAGGCATTCGTCAGCCAGAAAATTCACTATTAGGCTTTTTGCCTTTCTATCCGCCTTTACCGGATCTTGCTTATCGGACTTCGCCGATTCTTGCTTGTCCGTTTTCGTCTGTTCTCCAGCCACTACATTCCACACTCCTTCCGCTTCCAGAATCGTCTGGACACGAAAACCCCAATTCTCGAAATTGGTTTCACCGTTAAAAAGCGGTATATTATATTTAATCTTTTCCATTGTGGGACCTGGGCCCATAACCTGTTAAGATTGTGTGTGTTTGTGTGTTAGAAGGAAAACGATATTTGGCGCTCGGTGGTTTTACTGCAACTAACCTTTATTTCCAACACCGCTTCTTATATATACATGAATAATTCATTTCAAATGAACGTTGGAATTCATTTCTCAATAATAATTTGTATAATCATCGATCTTATCCAAATAGGGCATAACAACACTTTCGGCGCTGTTACAACTTATCCATTTACTTACCCGTATGCACGTTAGCAATAGATTCCAGAACAACCGTGCCATTGCCCGGTAACATCTCAAGCTTGTTCTTCAGTATGACGTCCTTGAAATGTGTCAGCGCATTTTTCACCTGTCGCACATGATAGTTAAGATCTTGTATCGGCTTCGATGGTTCGTCTGTGGTACTTTTCCGGATGCCATACCCAAACGCACCAAAGTCTAAATTTTAGACCTTGGTTTAGACAGTTTTTAGACGTCTAGAAAACGTCTAAAAGGTTTCCAATTTTCAGACGCTTCGACCAAAAGTAACGCCGCTTTTTAGCGTAACGGTCTAAATCAAGCGTTACGAGAGAGCCAGCGTTACGAGAGAGTGCTCGCATGGAAGAGAAAATAAACTCTAGCCAGAGCGTTTCCCCCGCTTCGTTTTGGTGAGCAAAAAAAAGGTACCGTGTTTTTTCTCCACCCACTGCCTTATGTCGATTTATGTATTTACGTCGCTCTTCCTGTTCTACTCTGGATCGTTCTCATATGAGCTTTTTCTGGTGGGCTGTTGTTCTGTGCTCTATCTGACCGCGCGTGGCTGTGTCGCCGCGTGCGCCTCCCCTGCACCGCACTCGATCGTGTTGATATTTTGATTTTCTCTTCCCCCTTCTGTTTTTCTATGTGCGGTGGTCGCTAGGTGTGGGAAGGTAAGTGAGACGATATTTCTTTATTTACCGGTCTATTCTAATGCAAGCTAAGTGCTGTCTATGTGTGTGTGTGTGTGTGTGTGTCTGTGTGTGTGTGTGTGATACGACGTTAGACTTGGCAGTGAAAGTGATCGGCTCCATACAAGTGTGAAAATTGGCATCAAACGGAGGTGCGTTCTGTAGAAACTTTTTCTGTGGGGAAACTAGAGAGATTATGTGGGGTTCGAACCGGATATATTTTATTATTGCATTTGTGCTGTTACTTACTTATCTGTTGTACGAAGGTGCTATGGGGTTGGCGCCAAAACAGTGCGTAAAGAAGCAAATTTTGTTCTACGCTTATAAGCGGAGTGAAACACCGGCCGGTGATAGTGTACAGTGTAAAGTTGTGTGATGCGCTGGAGCATCGATGCTCGTAGCACATAAATTAGTGCAACACGCGTCGCGTTTGTTTTTTTTTGGGTGAAAATGTTTCGCAGTAGGCCTTAACTTAACGACTGTTAAATCGTTTCAGATCAATCAGGGCAAAAAATAGAAAACAACAGCAGTGAAAAAAACGCGAAAATTAAGGAAGCACTTTTGAAATGCTCCAAACGTAAGTAAAGTACAGCGCAACGCTTAAAACGCATTGTCCTGTGTATAATGAGCTTTGCGGTTCTTCTCCACAGTGCCGGGAATTACCATCCGCAGCAGCAGCGTCCGGTCCGATGTACCGCAGGACGTCATTGTGACGCCGGCCAGACGTGGTAAGTTTGATTCATGCTTATAAATGTATGATTGTTGATTCGTACACATTTGTGTAATAGGCTATTTCTCTGTTCCCTCAGCGATTACTACTTCGATGCAAATAGAAGTGTTAGATCCACTGCCAGGTAACTCGGATCAGCTGATCCTGATTGGAAAATCTCATTCCAAGTGCGATATGACAATGCGTTTTTTTTGTTCCCTTAGTTGCTACTCCTCGAAAAAGAACGGCCGGTTATGATGCGAGCAGCTGGCCAGCATCGCCGTCATGCTCCTACCGGGACAGTGTGGAGCGAGGTAAGAAATGTGGTTCTTGCTATTGCACGATATAATTCCCCCTTTGACAATATTCTAATGCGCTTGTTCTATTTTTTAGCTCCTGAAACCCCAGCCGGTTCCACCAGCCAGGATGCGCTGTGGCAGCAAGCCCTCCAAGCCATCGAGGAACAGCGGCAGAAAATTGCGGATCTTCGCAAGGAGCTGGCTGGTAAGATGAACGTTGTGATCGGCAACTCTGTCCGGCAAAGGCAGGCAATGGAAGGTTACCTTGCTGCTACCCGTCCACAGACAGGGATTGTTCCTCTGTCGGACCTTGATTTGGTACCAATGGAGAATGAACAGCAGTTGGTAGATTTCGATGGGGCTCTGGGCACGGATGCGGATTACCACAGAAAAGTGGTTCAATATTTGAAGCACCAAATTTCACGCACGGATGTGAAAAATCGCATACATCAAGCGATTGATTTGATGTTCAGCAAACCATTTTTTGCCCAGATAACCTGGACTGGAGCGAGTAGAACGGGCGAACGAAAAGTGGAGTTGAGGAAGTTCGGGAAAGTTTTAGAACTATTCCGAACCGTAGGGGGCAACGATGCGGTCCTGCCGACAGCGCAGTTTGTGGCAGACTTCATTAAACTTAAGCTTAAACACGCTAAAACCCGTGTCCATATACCAGCAACAAAGACGACTTCATCACATAAAAAAACTAGGTTTACGTAGATGTTTAGTGTTTCTAGGGGTAAGGTTAGGATTAAAGTAGTTGTTAGTTTTGTGCGAATTTTTTTGGTTTTGAATTTCAATTTATGGACTGCAATTGCAATTTTCATGGACTTTTTTATTTTTAACTTTTAGGCTAGCTAGGTTAGAGTAATTTTTTGATGAAGTCGCGCTTGTTGCTGGTGTATGAGGGCAATACGTTAGGAAGTCTGTCGCATGCTTTGCTAGAGGGACGTTCGGTGCCTTCTTTTTGTTCGGATTATTTGTATGGCGTTGTCTACAATTTACTCAACTTAGCTTAGCGTTCAACGGTTTTGCTGGCACGGGCACTTTAGTTGGTGGTAAAATATGGTTTGTTGTAATCAAATCAAATGCAAGATTAGTCACATTTGCGCGGATGTTGTGTTTTGAACCACTTTTTTCTTGTAATACTAGATCCGTGCGCATGCTCTACCTAAACTGCTAGCTGTTGTTCACTCTCTATTGGTACTAATTCAAGAGCGGACGGCGGTACTCTTCCATTGCCAGGCCTGTGATACGTCATCTTACCATCCATGTTTCCTTCTCCTGCTGCTGTGCTTGTTGCGCGAGTTGGGTTTGTTTCGTCAGCGCCACTCTGCCTGAGATACAGGGTTTCGAGCGGTTCGGCTGTGTGGCAAGGACGAAATCGGTTCTCGGATCTTGTTGAAGGTCGACGTGGACTCTACAGTACAAATTTCGCTTGCACTGCACCGAAATATGCAACTTCTTCTTATATTATCGGCACGCGCAACAACCTCAAGAGACCTGCCATTTCTGGCTTACTGTTCGTGTGAAAACCGGTGCCGCTACCATCATGCCAACGGGCCGCCCCAACAACAGTTCTGTGATAACTGTAAGACTAAAAAATGTATCATGTAGGACAAAGTGTTGCTCGATACGAAACGAGTAGCGATAAGGACTAGGTGATATTACTAACCGAGCATGCCCGGGATAAGGCTTCTTGCAAGGAGGAAATGCCTTCGCAAATGGTACAAAGTTCAACGCAAGCGGCGTAGATCATGCGTCACGATGAACAAATGAATAAATAGGAGATAGGAGTACCGGTCAAAGATAGAATCAAATATTGTGTGCTAAACCCAAGGCTGTAAAATGTACGAACATAATCGTCGTAATAATGTGATAATAGCGAACAATGATAAACGCATGTTTCGTTCGCAATAACCAAAAATGTATTTATTTTTATATTACAAATACAAACAAATGAACGCAGACGCATAGATAAACAACAAAAACAAATGTCTTCTGTTTGCAGTATATGTAGTGTAACTTATCACAATTTAAGCGATGGTTTGATTTTACCATGTATATATCACAACACTAGTAACAGATGCTCGAATACATTCCTTAACACGTTGACAAACGGAATACTTATCACACGAAGGTTACTATGTAAATGTAGCACATGTTTATGCACACGCATTTGAGCATATTCGAGAGGTTAACGCAGGTGTTTAGCGTAACGGGAAAGCACTATCCCTTCCTTCGATTCCGAAGAGACGAAACACGCAGAACGCTGATTCGCGTTGTTAAATCCGCCACTTGCGGTGCCACGTTGAAATGCACGCACTATTTAAATAACTCATTCGGACCTCAGTAGTTCGTCCGAAAAAGTATGCAGCAGTGGCACAAACGTTAGGTCCTGCTTATTTTTGTGTCTGGTTACCACCAGCTTACAAAGTATCTCGTCCGTCGCACACTGGAGGTCAACACCGCTCGACAGGTCTCGAATGCATCCTCTGTAGATAAACATATCGCTCGAGTTCATAGGACCGTCAAATGCTAGCATTTTACGGTTTAGTTTATGTCCTCTCACAATTACTTTACCTACATCAACATCCGTGCCATAAGCGGCAGACTGCAGCTTGCCAATGCTGCCGTCCTTGGTCAAAAACCATGCGTTCCCCCAGGTGGTTTGTAAGGTGAAACGTGGACGCACGAACACCTTAACGACAAACTTGCTTTGCACGGAGGGATAGCTGATCGTCTGCTCGTGGGTCTTTGGCATACTGAAGCTTTCGAATTCGGAAAGCCGATTTACCGCCTGCTCCAGAGTGGATTCCTCGCGGGGAAATAAATCTACAACCGCTTCGTTAAAAATTCGGAACCGTTTTGTACTCCGGATGGGCATACACACACACACTGCACACGAACTTACCATTTCGGCTAGGGCCCGCTGGCTGCTCATCTCCGGCCTCGTTCACCCTCCGAAATTTAGCCGCCCGGCGATAAAACCCACCGGTGCGACGTTCGCGATCGATTTCGTCCGACATGACTGATAAAATTTGAATAACGGTTTGAATCACTGCACTGCACTGCACTTCGATAGCGAGGATTAATAGCGTGTGGCGTATGTTTTTTAATTGTTTTGGTGGATCGGATGCTGTCACATTTGAGATGGACCGCTGATCGTGAGATGCCATAATGGCCTCTTTGTAATTATTGAGACGATTGCAATAAAGAATTTTATATTGTTTTATTTTGTTTCATAATGACTTAATCATGTTCCATCGATTTGAGCAGTGTACAGAATAATTATAACCCAAAATATTACATTTAACAATAGTATTGATTATTAACATAAGTACATAAATTTTGCTAACTGTGGCCAGGCACCGTGTACCGCCTTGTGTTCTATGCATATCGTTTCTCCTAACATGGGAAATCGGATCCCGTATCGGATCTGGATGCAATGCCGTGCACTTTGCATCGTCGCAAATCGCTCAGCTGATCGACACGGTTATGAGTGACAAAGAAGAAAGACGTGTGTGAAACCCACCTATACATACAAGACCGACGTTAGCAAAGTGAACAAGTGAGCGAGAGTTTACGGCGGAGAATTTACTGCCTGGAGAGAATGTTACTCCCATCGGCCGAGCGCTCGATGCGCGTTACCAATCCACGGACGTTACCGTGTTAGCGCGAGCAGGCGAGAAACAGCGGTTAGAAAGAGCACTCTTTTATTTTGGCCGTTGAAAGTCTAAATGTTCTCTTTGGGTTTGCTGCATGGGTCCACATACATCCGAGTGTATTATTTCTAGAATTCTACTAGATTGTTCACTTCTTCGTTTTACAAAAGGTTCTCTTGTTTGTTTTCCGATAACACATGCTTCGCAAATTTGTGTATCATTTATATTGTTTTTGGAGTTTAATGTGGGTAAGCCTAATACCAAATTTTCGCTCTCTAGTATTCGCATATTCTTCGAACTTAGGTGTCCAAAACGCCTATGCCATAGTTCCTGTTGTTTTTCTATGCGTCCACTAAAATAAACTTCAGACCTTTTGTGGTAAAATTTCACTTTGTAAAGTTTGCCACATCTTTCACCCTCCGCAATCACATTTTTCCCGCGACGTATGGTCACTGTATCGTTTTTAAAAAACACTTGCATACCAGCTTCCACCATTTTAATTACCAAAAGTAAGTTTACACGCGCGTTTTCTATGAATATAACGTCTCTGATGGTTATTAGAACAGATCCACCAATTTTTGGGTATGAAAATACTTCAATGTCCCCACCATGTGTGGCAGTAATGCTTTCTCCTTCTTTAACCACTGCCACAACAACTTTCTCTTGGAGCCTTTCTAGCTTTTGAAAAAGAGCTTTATTATTTGTGATGTGTTCCGTGGGTCCTGAATCTATATACCATATGGATCCATCATGTTCTTTTGGTAAACGGTTTATCATGAAACACGCTCGTGATACATTCCTTTGCCATCTTTGTGTTTTATTCCTACAGTCGCGTTTGTAGTGTCCAATTTTTCCACAATTGTAGCACTTTCCAGCAAATTTCTTCACTTCTTTACGATTTTGCCCTACAAAAGCAGCCGATGTTTCTTGTTCACTTTTCACACCACGTCGTATATTACGCTTTTGATCTTCCGCTAGGAGCCTTTGTTTCACTATCTCCATCGTTAGTTCTGTTTCCGGCATATTTTCCAATGCTGTAACCAATGGATCATAACTGTCGGGAAGACTTAAAAACAACTGAGAAATCACGTCTCCTTCTGAGACTTTTGCACCAGCCGTTTTTAACTTTCTTACCACTTCATCAAAATCGCGCAAATGA